>NC_056741.1:1240848251-1240903251 GCF_019279795.1 Protopterus annectens | reverse complement strand
CAGCTGAATTAGCTTAATTATTTTTTTTATTAAATTGCACTGCTATACGAAATAAGAATTTTGTTTGATGAATCCACTGTTAGGATTTGTTGAAATATGGCATCTGTGTACTCTGTTTCTATTCTGCGCAGCAAAAGTATGGTGACTTTTATGGGTAAATTAAGCATAACTGAGACGTGTGTGTGTGTGTGTGTGTGTGTGTGTGTGTGTGTGTGTGTGTGTGTGTGTGTGTGTGTGTGTGTGTGTGTGTGTGTGTGTGTGTGTGTGTGTGTGTGTGTGTGTGTGTGTGTGTGTGTGTGTGTGTGTGTGTGTGTGTGTGTGTGTGTGTGTGTGTGTGTGTGTGTGTGTGTGTGTGTGTGTGTGTGTCAGCATAAGTGAGAGAGAGAGAGATACAGACAGTGCACCAGGCAATCCATCAGTACCTAGACTCTAACAATAAGAAGTATGAAACTCTAATGTTTGGCATTACTGACTGGCTTTAATCCTCAATGGTCTACCACCAACAAGTTCCACCACTCTTTTGAGGAATAGGTTCATAGGCTGGTACTAGGCTATCAGCCCTATGGCCTATACCGGCCTAGCCATAACAATTCCGTTGCTATTTCATCCCACAATATTTACTTCCCTGGGCCCCTGTCTAGCAGACTGACTGACATGATCCCCTGGGTGAATTTCCTAGACCAACACTATGGGACAAAATCAGGGTTGGTAAAAAGGTATGGGCTGGAGTGCTAATTCTTGCATTCTAACTTTTTGTGTACGTGTGTGTGTGTGTGTGTGTGTGTGTGTGTGTGTGTGTGTGTGTGTGTGTGTGTGTGTGTGTGTGTGTGTGTGTGTGCGTGTGCGCGTGCGTGTGTGTGTGTGTGTGTGTGTGTGTGTGTGTGTGTGTGTGTGTGTGTGTGTGTTTGTGTGTGTGTTTTTGTGTGTGTGTGTGTGTCTGTGTATGTGAGAGAGTGAGCATAAGTGAGAGAGAGATACAGACAGTGCACCAGGCAATCCATCAGTACCTAGTCTCTAACAATAAGAAGTATGAAACTCTAATGTTTGGCATTAATGACTGGCTTTAATCCTCAATGGTCTACCTCCAACAAATTCCACCACTCTTTTGAGGGATAGACCAGCACTATGGGACAAAATCAGGGTTGGTAAAAAGGGGTCTATATCACATTATCGAAATGCCATAATATCGAACACCATAAGCTCGACCTTGGAATCCCGAAATGTGATATACTCAAACGCTCAGAACAGTGATTTTTTCCAAGGGAAAAAATTTGCTGTTGTGAGAAAACACACACACAGCACAAGCTCACCAAAATACATAATCCACACATACACACTTCACAAAACCCTACACTAAACTGTACATTCACTACCACCTATCCACTTACGTTAACCCAACCCTATCCCTAAGATCCCTAACTATCACACACTCACCTTACCTCGGTCCATTCGCACACTTACCTTAACCCAGTCGTCACCTGCGCACCACAGTCGAGGAAATAGCGAAGCCGCAGAAACGGCCCACCGAATACCTTCCCTAGGAAAATATTTGGTGTTCTGCAGCTTCGCTATTTCAAGCGTTTGCTGAATAGGGGTCAATATTAGAACATGCAATGTTTTAACACTTCGATGTTCTAATATAGACTCGGTAAAAAGGTATGGGCTGGAGTGCCAGTTCTTGCATTCTAACTTTTTTCCATTCATTTGCAAACAGTGAGACAACTGAACTTTATTCACTCAACAAAGTGGCTGTAACTAACTGCTTGGCATGTGTGTGTGTGTGTGTGTGTGTGTGTGTGTGTGTGTGTGTGTGTGTGTGTGTGTTTGTGTGAGTGTGTGTGTGTGTGTGTGTGTGTGTGTGTGTGTGTGTGTGTGTGTGTGTGTGTGTGTGTGTGTGTAAAGATTAAATGCCTCCATGACCAGCAATTACATAGCATTAAGCAGAAGAAATGTTTTGCATCAAAATTAGAAATAAAGTATACAGTAATAAAATCAAAATACGAAAAAAATCTCTAAGTGCAATAAAGCCCTTCAGAGTATGTGCTTTGGGGAAATAATGCCCTTCCAGGGACATAGAGACCCGATGCTGCATTTCCCCAAATACACATACCTTTCTCAGGTATAATTGCTTGCTTGACCAACTATATAAAATGATCAGATGTGTGGGAGTACATATAAATCTGTGCCATCAATAGAATTAAATAATAATTTCTGGTCTGGATACACCACACACTCACGCACAGATTTTTGCATAGTATGTCTGCCACTGTTGGCAGCATGGTGAACAACTTTTGCCACACCACCAAAATGGCATTAGACATCAGTCATTTATTTGCTACTCCAGTGAACAGATGTCTGGCACTCAGACTTTTAAATGAAGCCAGAATGATGTTGTTACAGATGATAGGCTTCCTCTACATGGTGTTGGCTATTCCATAAAAGATCAATTAGTCATATATCACTTGGTTGAGAATGTCTGACTAAATTATTCCTTTACTAAAAGTGTACATATCATCTTATTTTAGGGTAAAGTCCTGTACACCTCTATCCAGTGGGGGCACTCGTACCTCGTCTCTACAACAACTAACTCAAAGATCACCAAGCCTTGGAGAAGAGACACAATTCCACAGATAATGCAATTCTACTGCATAAACTATTCATTCAGTTCATTCCAAAAAATGGCTCCTGGCTAATCAATCAACAGTTGATCATCTAATTATTTTTTGCACCATACTGAACCAGTAGAATATTACATTTAAAAAAATCTTTAAACTCTTAGGCTCCTCTGTTTTTAAATAAACTGAGATAGTTATATTCTGCTTACTGCCTTTACTTATATTTCCATATTTGTAAGTCAAATTATTGTAATTGTTAACATAATAGGCCAAATATATGACAGAATAATTGTGGTGAAAAACTCATTATATCATTGCATATTCTGTTACTTCAGGCTTAAATTTATAATGTCTAGTCTTAATGTGTGACCTGAACATCTTTCTTTTAAACTGCGACATTCTTTAAAAATCAGTAAAACATCTATCCCTGAATGTTTTAAAGTATATTTCCATCAGTACATGTTTCTTGAAGTGCTTTACCACAAAACCGTATTATATCCAAACAAGTTTGTAGTTAGTCATGCAAATGCGGCTAAGTTACATATTTTACTTGGTTAGAACTTAAATGTATTACTTGCACACAGTAAAGCATACATTAAATTAAGATGAAAACAATGAAGGGGTGTTAAACACCATTCAGCTTAACAAGAGCCTTTTCTGAACTGTTACGTGGTACACAGACCCAGTTGCTGGTAGCTTCCCTTAAAGATACAGCTACATTAACATTTCTATATATTCTAAATACAGTTATGCATGCCACATGCCCTTTACTTTAAAACAAGGATGCAATTTACATGAATAAACTACAACTAAGGGTGTTGATAGAATACATCCGCAGTTCTTCTCTAGTGCATGTCTCGTGGTACAGAATGAGGCACTAAAACTGTTTGGGAAAAATAATCATTTCAAAATACACAGAAGTTTCTATAAATTACATGTAGTACTGTATAATATTCTTGGTCAGCATTCCTTATCTGAAATATTAATTCAGAGTGGCTTTGTTTGAAATGATGATACTATTAGGAGTAACACTTGATAGAACACTAGCGCTAGCATCAGAAACACATAAAACTTTCTTACTCTCTAAGCCTTGATCTTGAACTGGAGAAACACCCTGGGAGACACTTTCGCACTGAGAAGGTAGTGGTTCTTTCTCTAGCTTAGAGCTCTGAATTTGTGTATTACAATTCTAATAAACACACAGCCTTACTTCTTTCTGATCATATTGGTCACATCAATGCTTTTTATTTCCTCTGAATATTTATATGCATGTCTGTACCTTGCACTGAATACAATCTCATTTGTTCCACTTGATCAAGTATAGTAGCAGCTATACTGATTTTATGTGAATCAAAAGCAAAGCTGGGAATTCTACACTTAAAAATTGCAGACCATTGCCTGATATAATGCTATCTGGTATACTACGTTTAGCAAAGATAGCACAAACAGCTGTAGTATTTATGGGTATTTTTAATAATAGTAAACACAAAGAAGATACTAGGCATTTTATACAGAAACTGTTCCATGTATGCTTTCATCCAGTTATGATCTAGTACCTCATGTTGTTTTATTGCTTTAATTTAATTCTAACTTCACAATGCTGAACAGTCTGTTCAAGCTATTCAGACAGTAAAGAGCATCACAGGCACTTTCCTTACATCTGGCAATATCTGTAACAAACAAATCTTGCATGATTCCACATCATGCAAATGAGTAAGAATGATAACTTCCTCCCTTAAAGCTTTTGCCTTCTATATGCCAATTCATCATGGCATATAAAGTGTACTGTACTATCTGGGCATATTGACTTAATATAATGTGACCACACAAGCATAACTGCATCTTAACAAGTGTATTTCTTTGTCTTGTTTTGGACTATTTCTTACCAATTCTATCTTCTCAGCAGACATACGTAATTGTCAGATAATCCACAGAATTTCCAAATATGTTTGCGACAAATTTGCTTCCCACTCTTACAAATATGTCATGCTTAGTGTATCAGGTATGTCTGTCAGTTTGCCTAGTTTATACTGATCTTAAGGATCTTACATTTGTGAACCTAGTAACAGTTGCTGAAATGTAACCTACACTTTAAGTGAAAACTTTGCTAAAACACACACACTCACACACACACACACACACACACACACACACACACACACACACACACACACACACACACACATTTTTGATGAAAGGTATAGATAGATATATGTGTGTGCGTGTGCATGGAAGCCTAACCTTCCATCGAAAATGTGTAATATCAACCACAAATGATAGCTAATGGTCAACCAAGACTAACACTCATCCACAAAATAAATAAATAAATAAAGATGCCCCACCCTCTGCTAATTATACATACCAACTCTAGATCGCATTACAATGAGGAAAGGACATATTCCCAGATCACTACTGTACCAAGATCTCATCGTGAAAAAGCCAGTAATTTTCAGTCAACTGTTTTTGGATAACTTGCACTGATTTTTTTTCACTCATCAGTGAAAGGACACATGGACAAAAGGTTGTGCACATATAAATATATATAAATAAATATATATATATATATATATATATATATATATATATATATATATATATATATATATATATATTTGTATCTATCTATGCATATATGTGATCACTACTAAATCTCGAATTACAGAATCTCGAGACTCTGAATCCCGAAGACCAGAATCTCGAGATTCCGTAATATCGAAAATAAAAAAAACTAAATTTTTTAAAGCATATGCAGGGGGGCAAGCCCCGCTGCCCCTCCCACACCCCCTGCAACTTAAATATACCAACTCCGAGATCGCACCATAGTGGAGTGAATGGCAAAATAGTGCTGTACAGAGCGAAACAGAAATTTTGCTGTTCACTCCACTGTAGTGCGATCTCGGAGTTGGTATATTTAAGTTTCTTTTTTTCTTTTATTTCAGTATTATGGAATCTCGAGATTCTGGTCTTTGAGATTCAGAGTCTCGAGAATCTGTAATTCGGGATTTAGTAGTGATCCCATTAGTATATATACATATATATATATATATATATATATATATATATATATATATATATATGCATACATATACACATACACACTGCAAGAAAAGCCTAGCCAAGCTAGAGTTTTTAATGTGTGATACCTTAAACCTCCTGTAATGGAGGCTCATGGGATATCTGCAAATGACCCCTTAAGGACATCAAGTTTTTCAGCTACACACATATATATATATATATACACATATATACATATAGTATGAATGCCTATGACTTTTTAAGTCTTTATGGTTACATTGAGGACAATAAAGCCAATTGCCACTAGCTGTGGACATGCATATTTTGGCCTTTTTATTGACATCAGCGTAGCATAAGTAGATAGTTTGGCTATGCTTTAGAAACAGTGGGTTTTTAAACCCATTTGATGCCAATAAAGATTAATGTGCCTGCAAAATATCCCAATTGACATCCAAATCAAAGTTTAGAAATGTCACACAGACAAACCATTCAGTATAAAATGCAAGAAAATCCCAGCAAAGGTGGAGTTTTTCTCGTGTGATACCTTAAGCCTCCTGTAATGGATGCCCATGGTTTATCTGCAAATGACCTCTTAAAGACAAAAACTGTTTCAGCTTTATATACAGTATATTGCAGTGCCAATGTACCATAGATATTCTTACAAAACTTTTAAAAGCCAAACCATTTTGGCCAACATAACACATATAAGCATCACTCAAAGCCCTACATTCCAGTAGCAGTGCTGCTCCATATCACTGTCGACTAGCCTACACTAAAAGGGCAATTGGTTGTGATACATCACTGAATTTATAACAGGTTTCTCACTCATTTTTTAGTTCACTTTTTTGTCTAAAATTTCTGTCTTGTTTCTCTAATCAGAACCAAGCTACATCAAGCTCTAATAACTTCCCAACTACTCCAGTTACCTAAATGTAAATAAATAAAATACATATAGTGCCATACCAAGGAATCACACAAGAAATGATCTGTAAGAGTTTTTGCAGTTTTGACCTGTTCAGGGACTGCTTTGAGAACTTTAGAAGTCAAAACACGTTCCATGTATATGAGAGCTGACACACAGACCTGACAATTATTTTAAGTTTCAAGTCGTTTTGCATTTGTTTGTTCACTAAGCTTAGAAGTAATGAAGCACATTTCTGTTTAGTAGCTTCCCAAGATAGAAGAGCATCATTTATATTAATCATGCCTTCTAGTCTTTCATTTATTTCAACTATTTCAGCTGCATCTTTCTGAAGAATTTTTGAAGAAAGGAAGACTCTCCAAAATGCGATCTTAGAAACTTCTATCTACCCAGAGGTATACTAAATGTGCAAATCTTCAAACTAGATTCATGCAGCTTGTTTTGCAAAAACTCTTCATTAGCACCAAGTTTTAAGATGATCCTACTAATGCAATTAAAAATAATTTTTATTGTCACTGCACAATGTTACAAGTTTAATTTCATAGTTTATAATGTCAGTTTTAATTGCTGCTTTGACTGCCTTAACCATTCAGTTATAGCCTCCTTATAAATGCGATCATTTCTTGCATAACATTTTTTATATAAATTCTTCTTGTCCTGAATTTTTAGAACTATAACGCTATTCATCCATTCACCTCGTTTTGCTTGTTTAATACTTACACCAATAGCTTCCATGCATGTTTGCCTTCTTTTTTTTATCCTCCCCCATCTGCAAGGGACCTCACATGATGGTTACAGTACCTGCATCCAATCAGCCCATTTGCCAAGGTAGCATGTGGAAGGCATCTTCAGGACAAGTGAGTCATAAGGCTCATTTGTTTCTTCTAAAGCCTTATCAGTCCATCTATTCCCCAGTGGTAAGAGTCAGGTAGTAGCCATAGTTGTATGATTAGGGGAAGAGGTATGCATGCTCCAACATATACCTTCCTTTGTCAAGCTGCCCAACACTGCATCAATCAACATGGCTACTGCAGACAGGTGATGTTCCCAGTAACCACTAGGTGTCACCAATGCTTTGGGCCTAGCACAGCTCTCACCACGAAAAAGGAATGAGCTTGTGTGAGTTGAGGAAGCTCAACCTCTCCTGTCCAGTCCCTTGTACTCCTGTGTTGCTAACTAAAAATGAAAAATAATTATCTTGCATCCTCCAAAACAAAAAGCAGTAAGAAAAAAATGTAAAGAAATGGAATAACAATGTACAATCCATCAGACTGCAAGAAAGTCCAAATAGCATTTATAAAAAAGGTTACGCTGTTTCATATGTAAATGAAATGAAATCAAAACTATTCAGAACACCAGCAAACTATTAACTCTCATTAATATAGCACATTGATTAGTCATGTGACTGTTTAAAGTTGCAGATCTAATTATCACCATTTTAACTACCATACCACAATACAAAAAAAAATATTAGAAATTTAAAATATAAAGGGCATTCATATTCAACTGAGAATGAAATTAAAAATAAAAATATTTATGTTTAAATCATGCAGCACCTTATACTAATAATTCAGTTTGAATGGTTCAAAGATAATCACTAGGTTGGTAACTTGGGGGGGTGGGCTTTTTAAGCCTTGCCATGTTTCCCAAAGGTGAGACTCAAACCCTGTACTTTTTATCTGTAAGGTAAACACCTTAGCCACAACACCAACCCTTAATGACTGGCCAGCCTGTCAGAATAGTTCTTGCTTGGATATGCTTTTTAGTGATACTAGGGCAATCCTCAGTGCATGTATAGCTGAGATTGCCTCAGGAAAAGTCACAGCACAATCATCTCCTGGTTGACAGCCAAAACTGATAAATAAGTCAGAACAACTCTACAAGATATCAGGAGCAGTTTATGTGTTGTATTTTCTGACCCTTGGTAAAGCAGTCTTGACAGTGTTCCTATTATAACATTTGATAGCAGTATTAACACTTTTATCATTTTTGTTTCAAAATTACTTTTTTATGTTAGAAACCCACATGCTGATAAAGTCTCTAGTTCTGCAAGCTCTCCATTATTATAATCATGTTTGTGTTGTCTATCTGTATGCACATGCTGGCCCTCATAAATGTGCTCACTCTTTTTGAAACCAATTTGCATTCTCTCTTTCCTGGCTTTTTGAATACTATCAGACTTATTGTTTTATTAGTCTTAGTTATCTTTTTGCTTCTATAAATTTCTAAATCCCTCTACAGATATGTAATATGGATCCTTCTAATCTTACAAAGTAAATTACAAGCATTGCCAAAAGGATATTCAGTTGTTCTAAGTAGTTCACTGTTGAGTGTGTATGTTTTTAATACTGAAGTTGGTCTGTATTTCCTGTGTGCATTTTTTCAAATGTTATGATAAAGGACTTATTCCAAGTTCTTAGAGTTAGATTTGTTGTTTTTATTCATGCTAGATGCATTAATAATGCCCTCATCTGAGTTGTAAAGAAATGTTGCATATTAAATAATTTCTGGTTTTACTTCACTCCCATCTAGAGTGAAACACGGTTCAATTGTTTTTTAATTTGGAGCTTTCAGACAAGTTTACATGCAGTTTTAAAGGTGTTGATAGCTACAAAGATGACATTTTGAGGCAAGACTTTGTATCACTGCACTGCTGATTCTTCCACTGCATTTACTGAGAATGAAAAATGAAAACAACACAAGTGTACCGCATGCGAGAGTAAGAGCTCAGACTGAAAATGGGAAAAAGGCCAAATACAGAACAGGGAAATTATTTTCATATCAGTTCAGCATGAAAATGCAGAATGGGGTGCCAAAGTAACCTTAATCCTGCGAGAAAGTAAAACAAATCTTCAGAACCCACTGGTATGAACCTCATGGAGAAAGGAGCTGCAGCTTGAGATGCTATGGTTGTCGTTGTCTTTCGGCTTTTCCCAGTTAGGGGTTGCCACAGCGGAACTCAGGTCCGCTAATGATTGGCAGTAGATTTTGACGAACGCTGAGGTGCCAGCTCAACGTTCAACCTTCAACGAAGGCACATCCTTTTATGCATGTCTTTCGAATGCCCACCCAACCGCAGGGAGAAAATGCAGACTCCACACAGAAGACACTCCCCGCACTCCAGCAGAGAACCGAACGGGAGAACCTCTTGCTGTGAGGTGGAAGGTGTAAATGATCATAAGACTCAAAAGACTTAGAATATCTATGAATCTATGAAACAAATAGTTAAGATGATTGAATGAAAAAGTATTAGCTATAATGTGCATTTAACAAGAATCTTTACTGAACTACACCAGTGAAGAAATCCTGTGGCACATAGACACAGTCACTGTTAACTCTCCTTAAAAATTCAGCTACTTTATCACCACTATATACAATATATATATTCACATACTCTCCAATATCACTCCCTCTGTGCTCATTACTTTGTATGGTTAAATAAGATCATTCTTTCTAAATTATCAATACTGCAAATTTAAATTATTTCTGAAACAGAGATTTCAACAACATTGATAAAAATAATTGTAATTTTCTGAAATGCGGATTTGAACAACATTGATAAAAATCAGTCACAAAGTAATTCTGGATGGCAAACAGGGAATGAGTTTTGCATAATAACTGAAAGCAGCTGGTAACAGTGCTTTTAAATAGTTTATTACCTTCAGTATTCATCTGGCTTCCATATAAACATTATATGTTAATGATAAGCTGTATCATAACAGTACAGAGAGTATTGGTTTGAAGGAAGAGGTGCAGACATATAAAAAGTATTACAAATTAAAACAGTCTGGCATTCTTATGTAGATTTGGAGTTATAAAAACATGTTTACTTGACAGTCTCACATTCTAAAAGATTTTAAACTAACATGATAAATGATAACACATCTGAAATTCTTACTATATAGAGTGTACTACCTTTACAAAATTTAATGAATTAAATATAGATTTAATCTGGAAAAATATATCAATGCCCATATCAGATCAAGGACAAGAGACAGTCCTACGATAAAGACATAAGAAAAGGGATATATATACTCAAAAGCTTGTCAGTTCTTTGATTAAGCTTTAGTGATTCAAGACAATGCAAAGTAGTCATGGCCACAACAAACACTGGTTTCTAAAAGGTCATGTTATAGCAGGGGGTCTCTGCCATCTTGGAATGCAACCTCAATATCAAGTCTCACCTCCACCCTCCAGTAAGACAGGAGGTGGCAGTAAAAAATTACATCTGAAGCTCATGTCTGCCTCTCTGAAATTTAAAACAAGACACTTGGCTGCAATGCACGGTCTAATAAATAACTTCAGAACACTAAAAGGTTTGCCTGAAGAAGCACCACTAGATTGTTTAAGAGAATGAATAGTGGCCGGATAGGTTTCTTAGCATTACAAGCTATAGGTTTTAGACCATGAGTATTACTGCTGTAATATAACTATTGCATTTATTTGTGTTTTGTTTTTTTTAAAACTACTTGGTTTGCTAAGAGGACTGAAGCACTGGAAGGTTTATAAGGTTCGGATTCAGTTTATCACAGTCACCTATCTCTTATAGGGATTCTCTCGGCAAGTGTACATTCGTTAATTGGCTCTGGATGCCTGTTCATGTCAGGTTGCTGACAATCAAGAAAAAGGCATTAAGAGTAATGTTTCATGTTATCTTAAGTAACAAAAACATTGGAGGAGACCTCATAAACTATCTGTATTTCATGATGGCAAGTGGTGACTTAATCATCCTGTCAACAATACTGTGGTCAAATTTGTTATGTCAAGAAGGAAAGGGATCAAAGATAGGTCACCACTGATGAACCATGAGAATACACCACTGATGAACCATGAGAATACACCACTGATGAACCATAAGAACACACCACTGATGAACCATAAGAATACACCACTGATGAACCATGAGAATACACCACTGATGAACCATAAGAATACACCACTGATGAACCATAAGATTACACCACTGATGAACCATGAGAATACACCACTGATGAACCATAAGAATACACCACTGATGAACCATAAGAACACACCACTGATGAACCATAAGAATACACCACTGATGAACCATGAGAATACACCACTGATGAACCATAAGAATACACCACTGATGAACCATGAGAATACACCACTGATGAACCATGAGAATACACCACTGATGAACCATGAGAATACACCACTGATGAACCATGAGAATACACCACTGATGAACCATGAGAATACACCACTGATGAACCATGAGAATACACCACTGATGAACCATGAGAATACACCACTGATGAACCATGAGAATACACCACTGATGAACCATAAGAATACACCACTGATGAACCATAAGAACACACCACTGATGAACCATAAGAATACACCACTGATGAACCATAAGAATACACCACTGATGAACCATAAGAACACACCACTGATGAACCATAAGAATACACCACTGATGAACCATAAGAATACACCACTGATGAACCATAAGAACACACCACTGATGAACCATAAGAATACACCACTGATGAACCATGAGAATACACCACTGATGAACCATAAGAATACACCACTGATGAACCATAAGATTACACCACTGATGAACCATGAGAATACACCACTGATGAACCATAAGAATACACCACTGATGAACCATAAGAACACACCACTGATGAACCATAAGAATACACCACTGATGAACCATGAGAATACACCACTGATGAACCATAAGAATACACCACTGATGAACCATAAGAATACACCACTGATGAACCATAAGAATACACCACTGATGAACCATGAGAATACACCACTGATGAACCATGAGAATACACCACTGATGAACCATGAGAATACACCACTGATGAACCATAAGAATACACCACTGATGAACCATGAGAATACACCACTGATGAACCATGAGAATACACCACTGATGAACCATAAGAATACACCACTGATGAACCATGAGAATACACCTCTGATGAACCATAAGAATACACCACTGATGAACCATGAGAATACACCACTGATGAACCATGAGAATACCCCACTGATGAAACGTAAGAATACACCACTGATGAACCATGAGAATACACCACTGATGAACCATGAGAATACACCACTGTTGAACCATAAGAATACACCACTGATGAACCATAAGAATACACCACTGATGAACCATGAGAATACACCACTGATGAACCATAAGAATACACCACTGATGAACCATGAGAATACACCACTGATGAACCATGAGAATACACCACTGATGAACCATGAGAATACACCACTGATGAACCATGAGAATACACCACTGATGAACCATAAGAATACACCACTGATGAACCATGAGAATACACCACTGATGAACCATAAGAATACACCACTGATGAACCATGAGAATTCACCACTTGATTTACAGAAGTTCTTGAGCCATTGTTAAGCAATATGGAGATATAGCTAAGCATAGTCTACAGAAGTCAGTAGGTCCTTTAATGGACTACCCAGTAATAGTTTGGGGTGGAGGGATTAGCTCAAGGAAAAGGTAGAGTTAACAGTTATAAGATGCTCTGTAGAGGTAGATGGTGCACTGACGCAGGTGGATATGCCATTTCTTTAGTGAAGGGAAATTCCTCTTGTTGGAGGCATTACCATTCAATTTAAATAATCATTACCTTTATTAGTCAGTCTCCAGTCTCAAGTGAAGTTCATTGACTAGTGTGTGGTACTACTGGTATAATGGGATAGCACACTGGGGACAGCTGCTGACACATTTCTGGCATTCCTAAATTGTGAATTACTTGCCTCTCTGGCTTCCTTACCATCTTTGCTGTTGTGCTTACATACAGTAGATGTTTACAGGCAGTAGTTAGGAGACAAAGTGGGGAATGCTTCTCATCTTGTGGTGTTATTACATTAATGAAGATGTATTTGCAGGTTCACATTAACTACAAGATCGAGCATTACTTTAGGCTTGGGATAAGTACTTAATTGCTTGTGTACAGATTACGTATGCAGTGAAATGACTGGAAATGTTGTAAGGTAAATGCAAGGGTTCTAGAGGGTCTACTTCTGATTATTTCACCAGTCACAGACTGATAGCATGATTGAAGGAGCAAGAAAAGTGGAATTCTAGGAAAAAAGGGGAATTCTAGGCTTGATAATGGTATTTGGTAAATCGATGTAATATTTCAAAAGTTTAGCTGATCTTGGGTTATAGTTTAGTGCCTATGAATATGACAAACTTAAAGGGTAAAGAAAAAGGAGAGACAGATTCCATTCTCCTTTGAGAAACATGGCACTAGCACAGAGAATCTCCGTGGCTACACTCCAGCTACTTCCTTTGTTATATATCATGGGGTCACAAGTACAAAAATGAGCCTGCTCTTAAAGTAACGAATGTCTGCTTCATAAAATAATTGTTTCTGGATGGCCAAGCTCATGTGATATTGGTAAAAAAGGCAACTTCATTCAGTTAGTGTCAACTTGTGGTCATGTTACAGGATAAACTAGCTGAAATTTTTTTTTGACATGATAGCGAAGGAAGATGTGACACATTTTCTGGTGCAGGATTTAAATCAAGTAATGGGCACAGATGGGATCTAGTTAAAGAGCCAAGTAGCAAGGACCAGGGACATTATGGGTCATAGTTGATTTAAGAATTCTGGGAAACTGTGCTGCTTTTTGACCAATGCTAATAGACTACCAAAGTGAAAAGTGAATTCACATTTAGGACTACCCATTACAAGGTGAAGCCTAAGCCAGATTGTTTCCAGTTAGGTTAGTTTGATGGGTAAGAGGAATTAGACCTCATCTTACTCTCCTCCCTGGTAGTTGTCTGGTATCCATGTATATTTCCTTTCTAGGTGTCCTGGATTAGGACCAGTTGTGATAACTATCTCCAGCATTTTGGATGCTGCGTTGATCAGGGTAACTTTAGAAACTATAAAAAAGACCACTGTAGTGGTCGGTGCTTATGGTTCACCTGAAGAGCAACTGCAAACGACTCTTGGTAAAAAGGTCAGCAAGCATAGAAATATGGTCCAAATATAGCAGGTGGAAGAACAGCATCTACAGACAAAGCTGGAATCATCCCTTTTAGTGCATGTCGATCTCAGCCTTGACAGTGCAAGAATGTACAGAATCAATAGCAACACTTATGAACCCTGAAATCTAGGACCCTCTACAAGAGCTTAGCTAAACTACCAACTAAAATGTTAGCTCCCATGCCAAATGGAAAAGATGGATGAGGGGAGAGTTCACATTTAAACTCAGATGACATTGAGGAATTGAACCTGTTTTCCTAGTATAGCTTGGAAGAGCTGATCAATTATTATTTTAGGGTATATGCACTACCAGCCACTGGGGATGCACAAGCCAGTGCATTTCTTTGTGCCAGTCCCAAGCCCGGATAAATGGGGAGGGTTGCATCAGGAAGGGCATCCGGCGTAAAACCTCTGCTAAATTACTTATGCGGAGAACATTTCATATTTCCATACTGGATCGCTCGAGGTCTGGGTTAACAATGACCGCCAACAAGGTGCTGGTGGAAATTGGGCTACTGCTGGCCAAAGGAGAAGAGGAGGGCAGCATGCCCAAAGGCAGGAAGAGAGGAGGAAGGTTAGGAGTGTAGTAGTGAGAGTAGGAACTTTGAATGTTGGCAGTATGACTGGTATAGGGAGAGAGCTAGCTGATATGATGGAGAGAAGGAAGGTTGATATACTGTGTGTGCAAGAGACCAGATGGAAGGGAAGTAAGGCCAGGTGTATAGGAGGTGGGTTCAAATTGTTCTATCATGGTGTGAATGGCAGGAGAAATGGGGTAGGGGTTATCCTAAAGGAACAGTATGCCAAGAGTGTTTTGGAGGTGAAGAGAGTGTCTGATAGAGTGATGTTTATGAAGCTTGAAATTGATGGTGTAATGATGAATGTTGTTAGTGCATATGCTCCACAAGTTGGGTGTGTGATGGATGAGAAAGAAAAATTTTGGAGTGAGTTGAATGAAGTGGTGGTGAGTGTACCCAAAGGTGAGAGACTAGTGATTGGAGCGAACCTCAATGGGCATGTTGGTGAAGTGAACAGAGGGGATGAGGAAGTGATGGGTAGATATGGTGTTAAGGAGAGGAATGCAGAAGATCAGATGATTGTGGATTTTGCGAAAAGGATGGACATGGCTGTGGTGAATATGTATTTTAAGAAGAGGGAGGAGCATAGGGTGACGTACAAGAGTGGAGGAAGGTGCACACAGGTGGATTATATACTATGTAAGATGGCCAGTCTGAAGGAGATTGGAGACTGTAAAGTGGTGACAGGGGAAAGTGCAGTTAAGCAGCATAGAATGGTGGTCTGTAGGATGACATTGGTGATCAAGAAGAGGAGGAGGAGTATGAAAGCAGTACCAAGGATTAAATGGTGGAAGTTAAAAAAGGGTGATTGTGAGGTGGAGTTCAGGGAAGAGTTAAGACAGGCACTGGGAGGCAGTGAAGAGTTACCGAATAGTTGGGCAACTACAGCAGAGCTAGTAAGGGAGACTGCTAGAAAGGTGCTTGGTGTGACATCTGGACAGAGGAAGCAGGACAAGGAGACCTGGTGGTGGAATGAGGAAGTACAGGAGAGTATACAGAGGAAGAGGCTGGTGAAGAAGAAGTAGGATTGTCAAAGAGAAGAAGAAAGTAGACATGAGTATAAGGAGATGAGACGCATGGCAAAGAGAGAGGTGGCGAAGGCTAAGGATAAGGCATATGGAGAGTTGTATGAGATATTGGACACTAAAGAGGAAGAAAAGGACCTGTACCAATTTGCTAGACAGAGGGACAGAGCTAGGAAAGATGTGCAGCAGGTAAGGGTGATAAAGGATAGTGAGGGAAACGTACTCACAAGTGAGGAGAGTGTGTTGAGTAGATGGAAAAAGTACTTTGAAGGGCTGATGAATGAAGAGAATGAGAGAGGGAGAAGGTTGGATGATGGGGGATAGTGAATCAGGAAGTGAAACAGATTAGCAAGGAGGAAGTAAGAACAGCTATGAAGAGGAAGAAGAATGGAAAGGCTGTTGGCTCAGATGCCATACCAGTGGAAGCATGGAGGTGCTTAGGAAAAATGGCAGTAGAATTTTTGACTAGATTGTTTAATGAAATTCTGGAAAGTCAGATGATGCCTGAGGAGTGGAGAAAAAATGTTTTGGAACCTATCTTTAAGAATAAAGGTGATGTGCAGAGCTGCAGTAACTACAGAGGGATAAAACTGATCAGTCACAGCTTGAAGTTATAGGAAAGAGTAGTGGAAACTAGGTTAATAAGGGAGGTGATGATTAGTGATCAGCAGTATGGTTTCATGCCAGGAAAGAGCACTACAGATGCAATATTTGCTCTGAGAGTGTTGTTGGAGAAATACAGAGAAGGTCAGAAGGAGTTGCATTGTGTCTTTGTGGACTTAGAGAAAGCATATGACAGGGTGCCTAGAGAGGAGTTGTGGTATTGTATGAGGAAGTCGGGATTGGCAGAGAAGTATGTAAGAGTGGTGCAGGATATGTACGAGGGTAGTGTGACATTGGTGAGGACTGCGGTGGGAGTGACAGATATGTTTAAGGTGGAGGTGGGATTACATCAAGGATCAGCTGTGAGCCCTTTCTTATTTGCAGTGGTGATGGACAGGTTGACTAATGAGATCAGACAGGAGGCCCTGTGGACTATGATGTTTGCCGATGACATTGTGATATGTAGTGAGAGTAGGGACCAGGTTGAGGAGACCCTGGAGAGGTGGAAATATGCTTTAGAGAGGAGAGGAATGAAGGTCAGCAGGACTAAAACAGAATATATGTGTGTAAATGTGAGGGAGGGTAGAGGAATGGTGAGGATGGAGGGTGTAGAGGTGGTAAAGGTGGATGAGTTTAAGTACTTGGGATCAAAGTAATTGTGGGTGTGGAAGAGAGGTGAAGAAGAGAGTACAGGCAGGGTGGAATGGGTGGAGAAGAGTGTCAGGAGTGATTTGTGGCAGACAGGTACCGGTAAGAGTGAAAGGGAAGGTCTACAAGAGGTTAGTGAGACCTGCTATGTTATATGGGTTGGAGACGGTGGCACTGACGAAAAGGCAGGAGTCAGAGCTGGATGTGGCAGAGTTAAAGATGTTAAGATTTTCACTGGGTGTGACTAGGATGGACAGGATTAGGAATCAGTATATTAGAGGGTCAGCTCAGGTTGGATAGTTTGAAGACAAAGCAAGAGAGGCGAGATTGCATTGGTTTGGACATGTGCTGAGGAGGGATGCTGGGTATATTGGGAAAAGGATGCTAAGGATGGAGCTGCCAGATAAGAGGAAAATAGCAAGGACTAAGATAAGGTTTATGGATGTGGTGAGAGAGGACATGCAGGCAGTTGGTGTGAAAGAGCATGATGCAGAGGACAGGAAGAAATGGAAACAGATGATCCACTGTGGCGACCCCTAACAGGAACTGCCAAAAGAAGATGATGATGCACTACCTTGGGATCAGTGGCATAAGGCTCAGATGCATTTTTACATGTGGCCAACATGGTGGCAGACCAGTTTTTGCAGCCCTCTTGTGGAGGTCAGACTGGCCATTGAGGTCCTTCCAGCCAATAGGTTACCAGCCAGTAAATGAACAAGTATCACAAATTACTGAGCAGTATGCAGTAATCCAAACAACGGTGTCAGTACAGAATCAAACTGTAGCATGCAGTCACAGACCCAAAGAGAAGAATGCAGAAAAAAGTGCAAATAGATTAGAATGCATTACGGTCTGGGAAACTAAGGTACACTGGAACATACAGGAAGTTTGCTCAACACATGTACTGACAAAAAGCTCTTGTCACTCTATACTGAACAGATAGTGGCCAAGTATTATGGCAGGCCAGATACACAGATGTGAAAATCATTACCAATGAATACATATCTGTGTGTCCATTAACTTGGAGCTATGACTGAAACAAAATACAAATAAATAAATCAAGGTGGGAATATAAATCCTCAGTCAAAGTCTATGTGACATGAAGAAGCAGCACATCATGACATGAATTTGAAAGTCATTAATCTTGTAAGCAGATAGGAGATGCATATATTTAAGTAGGCACTGCACATTCAGATATCATGAAAAAAGGCTTGTAGTGAGATAGTCTTCAAAAAAGCATGCTACTGCAAAGCCATTCTATTTTTATAGCTTTCTCCTTAAGATAAGACATTGAGACATATATAGGTGGACTGCAGAGAGCTGCACTTTGTATTCTGCCAGCAATGAAATGAGAAGATAAATTCCTGTGTGATAGTTATTTATTTATTCATTTGATCACAATCAAACTTCTGAGATATACAGTCACAGTCATACAAGTGGCTGTAACTGATGGTCATGTATGTGTGAATGTGTTAAGGGGTAAAATAAATTACTGCAGACAGTTGTAATTTATATTTAATTACATTCTGATATCTGAGGTATAGACAGTCAATAAAGTTAGTGTTAATTGTTGAGTACAGGGACTGTCTGTGGATGAAAATAATTGATACTGTTAACATTTTTTTTTTCAATTTAAGCAGTCATTATTCTGGCTTTCCAGAAGTAGTATTTATTTTTGTGAAGGCATCTGCAATACCTTACTCTGACTATTTTTACTACAATCAGATATGGAAGATGTGCTCAGTCAAGAAAGTGACTCTAACTGATGAATACAGGGATTGTCTGTGACTAAAATGGCAATGACTGCAGGAGAGGGGTTGCAGTATATCTAAAACTAGCAACTTGGACGTATTCTTTGTGAATTTCCATCACAGTAAAACATCAGCATTGTACCCCATACATGGCTGTCTGCCAGTCTAGGCAAGATACATGTAACAGAAACTGATCATTGGCAGTGTGTTGCTTTCATTTGCCTCTAAGAGTGCTTGGTGCTTTGGTTGAGTTTTTGTCTGTGATTCTGCGTGGAGTCTGTAAGCACTCCTTGTCTTTGTGTAAGATTTATCTATGTACTTTGGTTTCTTCTAACAGACCCTCAGCCGTGTAATATATGTATCTGGTCATTTGAGTTTTACCTTCATACTAATCTAAAATCAGAAGGGTACATTGAAGGCTGTCCTCTCTTTTTGGAGAGGTAGGTATGATTTCCAGATAAGATTTATATACTTTAATGTTTGTTTTCAGTTTTTTTGGGGAACTACTATTATGTCTTTTGAACATTAAGCTTTAGATGCAAATTATTTTTCCTTGAAATAAAAAAAATGACTGAAATTCTTTTCTTTCTTACAAGTGATTTTTTCAGACAGTGGGGGAAAAGGCATGAAGGAGGTAATCTATCTGGGTGACAGGCAGCCAGGATGAAGGGAAAACAGGGGAGAGATATTGCGGAAGTGCAGGGGGAACTAGTCTGCAGTGGGGAAGCCAATGGTTTTTTTTTCTAGGATTCCATTTCATCTATGGCAGACCCTGCTAACTGTAGTCAGACATCTGTGGTATATATATTTAATAAAGTGGCTATAATGACTGGATACATACTGAGGCAATCTTTGGATGAAAGTGAGTGATGCATCTTTTGTGTGATCACATGAAATGGTCACTAGTTTGGTGTAGTGGAACCCCGCCCATTCAGTTTTTTTTTTTTTTTTAATTGAGCCTGAATTTCTTAGTATTTCAAGAACAATGTTGGAACACTGGTTAGAATTTTAATGGAATGTTAATAATGCATCTCTATACACTGATAGAAGACACCACAACAGCCTTAAATGACTTTGAAATGAGTTTTGGCAACAAACCAATTTGTCCTGGGACATTTTCAGTAGGGGATTAGACAAATATATTAGTGAGGCAAGAGGGTAGGGGGATGAAAGGGTTAAATGGAAGGAGGGTTGATTGGGAGGAAATGAGGCAATGGGTGGGGAGGGACTTAAGGAGATTAGGCAAGACCAGCTGGGTAAGGAGTCACATTTTGGAGTGAACTTGCTGAGGCAAGTGTTACGTCCGTCCGAGACGACCTGTAGGTAGTTTTATATATATATATATATATATATATATATATATATATATATATATATATATATATACATAAGATATATATATATATACATATATGGGTATGTATATGTACACATGTATATATATATATATATATATATATATATATATATATATACACACATATATATGTGTGTGTGTGTGTGTGTGTG
The DNA here is from genome assembly GCF_019279795.1 of Protopterus annectens. Taxonomy (NCBI): domain Eukaryota; kingdom Metazoa; phylum Chordata; order Ceratodontiformes; family Protopteridae; genus Protopterus; species Protopterus annectens. The sequence goes on along the minus strand of NC_056741.1, from coordinate 1,240,882,546 downwards.
TATATAGATATATACATATATATATATATATATATATATATATATATATATATATATATATATATATATATATATATATATATATATATAATTTTTTGGGGGGGGTTCTAGTTGTTGGACTTGGCCTGTTGAGATCTGGATGCTTGCTTATGGTTACTGTTGGAGAGGGCACAGTTGAGCCATAGACAGGTATGGAAGGTTTGTTGTGAGCAGACTTTTCTTGGTTGCCATTTGGCTGCTCTTTCAGTGGTTTTCCAGTTGCAGGTGCTGTGATTTGGAAACAGGGCCATAGTGTGTAGTTTGCTACTGCTGGTGTTCTGGTTTTGCTCTGCCCATCATGGCAGAGGTCATGGGGTCAAGGCAGCAGAGTGGGTGGTTTCTTTCTAAGCGGTCGCTATCTGGAAGCGATTTTTTGATGTTGGCAGTTGCCCATGGGTGACAGTTTCCTGTGCAGGAGGTGAAGGGCATGATGGTTGTGTGCTTGGCTCCAGGTGCAGGGTGCAGAGTTGATCCTTGCCTCTGTTTGTTAGAAGTGCTGGCAGTCATGGGGGGGAGGGTGATTGGTGCACTTTCTTCCTCACGGGGTGGTTCGCACTGTGACAAGTGGAGTGTTGTCTTCAGTTGCACTTATACATGACTGAAGAGAGAGAGAGAGAGAGTGAGAGAGAGCTGCCTGCTATGATAGCCCAGCAGTACATACATTTCAAAACGTTAAATGCAAACTAGACTGAGAAAGAAGCAGACAGCACTTTAGTTCACAAAATTTTGTATATGTTTAAAAAAAAAAAAAAGGAGACCATGAATAGGGGGACAGCATATGCTGCACTCTGGTGCACGTCGGCTCTGTCATTTTTTTCTACTGATGCCACAATTCAGTGACAGTGCGGGTTGCTGAGGGGTTCGGATTTGTGCTGCTGTGTGGTTTGTGGATGGTGTGGGTGGTGGTTTTGAGACTTATTTGGGTGTCAGATTTGTGACGTTCCCATTACACCCTTTATGCCCTTATTTAAAACTCACTAGGCAAGTAGAAAGCTTAAGCTTCTCAAAGTTTAAAGCCTCCACAAATTAGTTCTATAACATACTTGAAAGTAGTCTAACTCTCAACCTAAGCACTTAAAAAGCATCCTACAGTCCAGCACTTGCTCAGACCTAATAGCAAGCACTAATATACCCCAACACCTGATTGCCCAGCAGGGCAAGGCTCATTATTCACCCGCCACCAACCAAGCGACTAAGGAGCTCACCCTACTATTCAGGCATGACCAAAGGGCAATTTCAGGTATGCTCTCCAGTCTAGCTGGTGAACCTGGGTATCCGGAGGCAATGTTAAAACTGCCTCATGTACACAGACAACCCTCTCCTCCTACCAGAAAACATTAACATATGCGAGAAATGCAATTATATAGCTAAATTGGAGGCTAAGCTCTCTCCACCCAAGACTGGAACAGGCAGTCATGAGGAGAAGGTTAACACTTGCACCACACCTCCAGCCTCACATAGACATACTAAATGAGCACTGGCAAAAAATACACATAAATACACAAAATCATACACGGAGGCTCTAAATAAAAACCTGCAAAAGCATCACAGACTTCCAAAGCAGACACACAAAAAATCTGCACCTCCCGTCAAAAACCAGCCAACACATAAAACACAAAATCAGTGTGCAGCACAATCACAGCCCTTAAGGTGAAATAACACACCTAACACACTAGTAATAGGTGACTCTATAGTCAGGCACACTGACGTCCCACTCACTAGGCTGGACAAGGAGAAAGTTACTGTTAGCTGCCTGTCAGGAGACAGAATATGCCACATAACACAAGCACTCAGGTCACTCCAGAACAAGTAGAAATATGACTCTGTCATTGTTCATATTGGTGTGAATGACCTGAGATGTACCTCCCTGGATTACATGAAAAGAGACATGGAAGAGTTCTCTGATCATGTAGCCCAGGCAGGTATGACCCTGACCCTGAGTAGCATCCTGCCCTCACCAAGAATGATATTGCAGTATAAAGAAAAAATGATCAATTTCAACAATTGGCTAAGCTTCTGGTGTCATTCAAAGGGGATCCAGTGTTCGTCAGCCTGGGACAACATGCACGACAAGCCTCGTTGCTTTGCAAGAGATGGCTTGCACCTGTCAACCCTAGGCTTTCAAATACTGGCCAAGGCTCTTGCTGCCCCTATAGTGCCTTTTATAGGCAAGGCTTAAAAGTCAAACCCATCTCTGTAAACAGCATAAATAAAAAAATGAGGGTTATGCTACTCACCGCCAGGAATTTAAATCTCAAAATGCACGTGTTCGAAGCACTCCTCAGTATGGAGAACGTCAACATCTGTGCAGTAACTGAAACCTGGTTCAAGGTTCCACAGAGCACCCCAGCACTATCGGGCTACAACTCACACCACACATTTTGGCCACAGAACATGGACCGAAACACAAAAGATGGGGGTGTATCCATATTCATCAAGGATACCTACACCTCCAGGTTAGTGATGCAGCATGATACTTACGAGATCATCCATGTGCAACTAACATCAGGCAAATCTGCAATGCAAATTGTGGCCTGCTACAGATCACCCTCCATGACCCAGGACCACCACTCTGTCTTTATGAAGACACTGGAAAACATGAAGGTCCTACCGAACACCCTGATATTGGGCGATTTCAATTACCCTACCGTTAACTGGGAAAACTACTCAAGTACAAACTAACAAGTCCAGCACTTCCTGGAATTTATCAACTCAAATGCCCTGGATCAGCTGGTAAACTCCCCTACCAGAGGTGAAAACATATTGGACCTGGTAATCACCAACATGGGCGACAGGTGTTCCATACCAGAGGTCAACCCGTCACTGGTTAGATCAGACCATAAACTAATCACTCTGGATGTCCACACCACACTACCACCTCCACCCAAGGAAACCACAGTGAAAAACTTTTCTATAGCAAACTTCACCTTACTTAAGACAGAGGTGGTAAGTTTTACAGCCCCCACGCTAAAGGATAACAGTGTCCAAGATGCAGGAACCTTTACAAATGCACTCTATGAGCACCTACAAGGATGCATGAATTGTGCCATCCATAGCAAAACCAAGACTTACTCCCCTAAGAGAAGGAAACCAGTCTGGTGGACCCTTGTCATAAACAGGCTATACAATAAAAGGAGGAAACTAGTTCAGAAAAAAAGCAAATCTCAAGAAGGAAAGACATCCCTGATCAGTATCAGTAAGAAACTAAGGTCCCTCATAAAATCTTCCAAGGCTAACTTCGAAAGAAAAATAGCCACAGATTCGAAAGATAGCCACAAAGCCTTCTTTAGCTATGTCAAGAATCTAAGTGGCAACTCGCAGATCTGCTCTGAGCTAGTGCAAAATAGCACAATATACTGAACCCACTGATATTGCCAACATCCTGGCAGATAGACTCAGTGCAAACTTCACCCCCCTCTCACCCCCAAAAGGGCCCACAACAATACTGGAAAAGTGTAGTGTCCCAGAAATCATAGGCGCACAGATGAAAACAGCCCTTTCAAAAGTCAAAAGCACAGCATCAATGGAGCCAGATGGTGTCCCAGGCTGCGTCTTGCACAAACTACAGAACAAACTAACCCCCCCCACCTAAACACACTGTTCAACCTCAGCCTCTCCACAGGCTACGTGCCCACAGAATGGTGCACAGCAACGGTTATTCTGCTCCACAAAGGAGGGGCCACAACTGACCATGGTAACTATTGCCCCATAAGCCTGACTAGCCTGGCCTGCAAGGCTATGGCGCACATCATCATGGAACTCATTAACAAAGACATTGTGAACGTCCAAACACTTGACCTGACCCAGTTCGGCTTTGTTAAGGGCAGATAATGCCTACTAAACCTGGTTGACTTCTTTGAGACAGTCACCAAGGCCATAGATGAGGAGAAGGTAGTTCACACAGCCTACCTTGACCTCGCCAAGGCTTTTGACACCATTACTCACTTGGGAATTATAGAAAAACTCACCAGCCTGAACATAAACCCCTACGTCACGAGATGGGTTGCCAACTGGCTTACAGACAGAACTCACACGGTAAGAATAGCGGGCTCCAGGTCCGACTCTAAACCAGTCACAAGTGGTGTCCCACAAAGCTCGGTCCTGGGACCCCTACTGTTCGGCATATACTTCTCAGCAGTACAGGCAAACACAGGAGGACTATGGCTAACCAGGTTCACCGATGACTGCAAACTGGGAGCCATAATTGACTCGCCAGCTGACATGGACATTCTCCAAAAGGGCCTTACTGGGACGGACACCTGGTGTCAAAGTCATGGTCTCAAGCTAAATGCCAAAAAATGCATAGTCATCCCATCTGGGAAAAACAAAACACCCATGAATTACCACATAGGTGGCAGCCCCCTTAATACAGAAGAGGTAATAAGAGATCTGGGGACCCAGGTAGATAGTAATCTCTCCTTTGACAATCATATTGCCAAAGTAGTTAGGAAATCCTTCTATGTAGCCCATCTAATTACTAAAGGGTTCACATCTAGAAATAAAGAGGTGCCCCTCTACTCGTCACTCATTAGAACCATCATAGAGTACAATACCCCATTTGGGGTGTACCTCACAAGACACTTCCAACAGCTGGAAAGACCACAAAAATACCTCACCAAGAGGATTACTGGCCTCAAACATATGTCCTATGCAGCCCGACTGGAAAAACTTCAGCTGTACTCAGTCGCATATCGCTTACTCAGAGGTGATCTCTGCCTGCCTTACAAAGCCATGTCCAACTCAGAATTGATGGACATGCTCCACCTAAAGAAATCCAAGTCACTGCGAGCCACTCGCTCTAGTGAGCTAAACCTCACCACAACAATACACGCTGGAGGGACAGATTCCTGTCACAGAGACTCCCCATGCTTTGAAACAAAATTCCTAACTACATTAGGCAGAGCCCCTCATTAACACTATTCAAGAGAAACCTTGACGAGTGGATGGGTAACAGAAAATACACCCCTGGGATCACTTCATTGGCTCTTCTTGACAGAGGCTCAGTTAATTAATCAATGGGGCGGCAAAAGCTGTCACACTCTGGCTAGGCTTATAAATGCCCTCTGGCAGATAGCCTAGTACCTACCTATGAGCCTATGAACCTATATTTGGTTTAGGAGTTTTATTACTTTACTTATCTTTGTATTTATTTTGAATTTTAAAACTTTTCATGTATTAAAGATATAAAGATGTTAATTAGTGAATTGGTTAAGTAATATCTTATTAATATGACAGTTGCTCACACTGATATAAAAGGAGTGGGAATATCATGGTGTATAACATTCTGAGGAAGTCTCAGGAATTATGAGATGAAACGTGGTGAACTAAGTCAACCATTAAAGTGTGTACTTTGTATGGATTGTTTTAGAGAGTAAACTTTTGGATTGTTGTGAAGTTTGAACTTCAGTGTTTTTTTTTTTTTTTTCTTTTGGTGCCTCTGACAGTGTTTGTTTTGTGGCTGGATTCATTGGCACTTTGGTGCTCTTGACACTGATTTTCCTCTTTTTAAGTTATTTTATATATATATATATATATATATATATATATATATATATATATATAATATATATATATATATATATATAATATATATAAAAATTAAGAGGTATATATATATATATATATATATATATATATATATATATATATATATATAAAATAAGATAATATCTACATTGATGTAATTGGATGCCACTCCAGTGGAGTGAGAGTGTACTGGCATTGTAAGTAACATCATTACAAGTTTTCCTCTATGGGTTTAACTTCAGGGAGGTCAGTGATGATGGTGAAGCAGTCAATTCCCACGCTTAGTGACTGGAAGGTTCCAATGTGAAGCTGTGTCTGTTCATGGGCTGCATGTAAGGGTTGTTTGTTGCAAATGCACAGTGCTGTGGTAATGGCCATGGGGAGGGTAAGGTTGAAACTGGTCACACTGTTTAGTGAAGCAGCAGTTGTGTCTTCCACACTAGGTGTGCATACTTCTCAATGGTACAGATTTTCACAGATGTCGCTTCATACTTTCAGCCCGTTTATCATAGAATTGTGTTTTTTTGCAAGTTAGTGGCAAATCATTAAAGAAAGAACTCACAAATAACGTCAGATATTTGAGTTCCAGGCTTCATACCTTTCAGAAAATTCATGCTAATGCAAACTGAGAAAGTTGATGGAACAGGTTTGCAAGAGGGTAAGGAGATATCAATATTATTCAGTTGTCTTGGGGACAAGCCCATATGCCGAAGCTGATGGAAGGTGAAGTTAAAAAAAATAAATAAATAAAGGAAAGCTGAGTGGGGTCCGTGTCATACCTCTCAACTGTCCAGATTTTGGCTCATAAGTTTGATTTGTTCCTCATAAAGTTGTGGGTTTCTGGCAAATCATTGGGATTATTTGAGGATTAACCTCACTAAATGACATACATTTGAGTCAGACTTGTGATCCTTTAGGAAATGTATGTTAAACAAACCCTGTTACTCTACCAATGTATTAAGTTTAAAGAGCAGTAGTTGAAAAGTGTGCCTATTTTGGGGGCCTTTGCTCCTTCATTTTGCTGGGCTTTGTCCAGATTTCTTGCACTAAGAGTTTGAGAGGTATGGTCCATGTGAGTTCATGTGGATGGGTAATGGTACAGGAAAAGGGTATGGGTTCAGTCAGTGAGCATGCCGCTCAGCTGTACAGATTTTGCAGAGTGTCTGGATTTTGGCCTTATATGTTAGTCTGTTTGAGAAGTGTCTGTGCCCTGAGTTTTGTTTTAAAGGGTTAAAGTGATGTTGCTGGTGAGCTATTAGTTGGTGTTCAACATTTTGTACATTTGTTTTGCATTATGGAGGCTTGTGTGCCTCATTTGACAGCAGGTTTTGAGAGAAGTTTGAGAGCTATGCAGACTGTTGTTGCAAACAAGTGCTCTGGGCTCATGCAGGGCACTATTTGAGGTGGTACGGAAGTCACAAAATAACCCCTGTGTGCTGTTATTTACATTTCCCTTCAATTGCGGGTTTTAGCCGTAACATACTTAAGTGGTAGCTCACTTTACATGCTGCATTTAATGGGGTCATTTAAAGCATAGCTTAAGTTACTGCCATTGTGTTAGAGAGGTTGTTGTGTCCACATTACATTTCAATGTTAGTTCACCTTGTGTGCTGCAGTTAAGGGGTGTCCTCCAAGTATTGGTGCAGTTACTGCTGTTGACATAAGACCATTATTGTCACAGTATGTTCAGTGGTAGGAATAGAAGAATTTCCTCAGGGAATGATGGATGACTCTGGGCAGTGCCCGATGATTTTAAATTTTGGTTTATGGGTGCATATTGCTTACAGTTTCTTTTTTTGCAGTTCAGTCTGTAGTGGTGCTGGATATTGGAGTGGTGTACAAGGACATTGCAGAACGAAACATGATATGGCTATGGGTGAAGGAAGAGTATTGTGGATATCAGTTGGTGACTGGAAGGAAGTGAATTTGAAAGATTGCACAGGTGTGGAATTGAGTGGTCTGTGGTTTGACTGGAAGGAAGAGGATTCGGAGGGATGGAGCCTGTGTCAATGGCTGTCCCGGTCACTTGGGTGGTGTACAAGGAGGACAGAGATGGCTGAGAGCTAGGTGAGCAGTAGTCAGTGCCCTGATGAAATGGCTTTGAAAGGTAATGGACTTTCTTGCATGGATTTTGACTTTTGAAGTGGCGCACAATGGGGTTGCAGGGGAGGTATTTTGGGGCAAGGTAATGCAGGGTGGGGGGTTTATAGGGAGTTTGGAGTTTACAGGTGGGGTAGAATCACAACAATCATAAGAGCATAGAAGTCTATGAGGTTAATGGTTTAGGGCCTTGTAGGCTAGCCAAGATCAATTTCTTATTTCCACATACTACTCCTATTGTCCTCCGAGGGACATGAGTAGAACCCTGGGGTGAGTTTACAGTCATCCATCCAATCTGTTTGGCAGAGGGCTATGGAGGTGTTTGTTGTGGGTTTTATTATATATACAAGGCAGTGTTTTGTTTCAAATGTGGCCTTTTCTGGAAGTTATTGGTTACTGAAGTGCCATGATGGCCAGTTTAAGTGGGTTATTTTGGTAGGGGTTTAAGTTGGTGTAGTTTACCATTATTTGCCTTTGGGTTAATTCACTGGGATGGCCTTTGGGGCATTATGAACAGTGTTGGTCTGGGAACTGGCATTTTACACATTTATATGAGGGCTGGGTTTGGGTGCATAAGCTGTGGGGTTGTTTGGTTAGGTGGATGATGGGACAGAGGTATGATTGGGGATGTTGAGTATCTGGAGTTTCAATTTAACATCATCTAGGTTTAGAGGGTGTTGGAGTTTAGGGTTCACTTCAATTGTGTAAGGTGGCTGTGAGAGGGGTTGTGTTTGTTTGCAGAGCTGTATCGTGTTGCATTAAGGTTACAGGCTTCTGCAAAAGTTTGGGGCTATTCTTTATAAGTCAAACATATGGTAGGACAAGGCTAGTTTACTTAGGTGGGTTACAGCAGGCAGTGGGAGGCATTTTGATGGAAAGATTTAGTTATTTGACAGGAGTGGGAGCAAGATAAGGCAGTTCAATTGGTCAGGAGGATGTAGCTATGACTACTTCAGTTGTATGAATGACATGGTTCGGTGAATTAATTTGGTTAGTGGTCATTGGTTTGCAGGGTCAGGGTAGGCTGAGAGGGAACTTTGACTATTGTCAAGATGGGTTTTGTTGTGGGGTTGTTGTTGGGATATGGAGTTCAAGGGGTTACAATTTCTGTGCCATTTATGTTATGGCTGTATTTAGTCATTATGAAAGTGTTTTGAGGGTCATCAAAGGCTAGGTTGGTCATTATGTGCTACGCTTGTGGTAAAGAATCACATTTTGGCATGAACCTGCTGCCCTCCCTCCCTCCCTGTCTTTTTGGTGGATTGGTGGGGTGTGGTTATTTTAGCAGTCCGGGTAGGGCGGAGAAGAGGGACAGGCTTGCCCTCTTCTGTTCCCCCTCTGGTGTGTGGATGTTTATTTCAATAAGTTGGGAAAGGAAAGTGAGCAGTTGGAGGCAATAAGTGGTAAATATAAGTGAGTGGAGGTAAGGAAGCTGCTTATTTGGTTGGAGGGTAATTCAGTAAATGGTATATGAAGTGAGTTGCTGGACGCTGCTTCATAAGTAAAGGACTCAATGAGATATGTAATTCAATAAATGGTATATGAAGTGAGTTGTTGGATGCTGCTTCATAAGTAAAGTAAGTGAATAGAGGTATGGATGCTGCTTACTGGGTCAGGATGAGTAAAATCACTCTGTCCTGATTAACATTACAGGGATGCTTATGCTGTGACTAAAATCAACTGTACTATGTTCAGTTGTAATTCATAATATTGGTTATCAAAGTCATGTTATGGAAGTTTAATAAAGGTCATCAAATGTCATTTGGTGTGATCTGCTTTATTGAAGGGGACCGGGAAAAATTAAGTTGTGAACTGTTTTGTGTTTGTACATGTCTTTGAAGTTGTCACAATACATAAACCAGTGATGTCATAGTTTGCGTTAATAAAGGCATACAGAAGGGACTAGACTTCAGTTCTAGCTTTGCATATAATATATGTACAGGGTCATCTTCCAATAGACCTAGTGTTCACATGATTTACTCCAAGGCTAGATACTGTGAAAGACTCATAATGCTTTTATAATAAATTTAAATCTCTAATTTATATTTATTTCATTTTAATTCAGATAAACAATTTGCCCCCCCCCCCCAGCAAGGCTGTCAAGTCTTGCCCGTCCCCTCTAAATTTTATAATAAAATCTGAAACTTTTTGTAGTTCAGGAAAATACCAATTTCCTGCTGTATCACCTCCAATGAAAATGTAATATTTCATTGAAAAACATTTTTTTTCTATAAGTCAGATAGGACAAATTCTTCCTTGGTGCAATAAGTGACAGATTATTTGATTACCTTAAATACATATGGACATTGTGAATTATGTTCCAAGATATGTCTTTATGCATGATTAGATCAAATGAATAAACTCATTCCCATCTAAACCAGACTAAGGACAAGAGGTTACTCAGGCATGCATTCTATTTTGGCATGCTAACTTAGATATCACAATTAACACTACAGTTCTAGTAAAAATTGTACCTAGCCATTTTGTAAACTTCTTGTCTTGATGACGGCTACAGTGATAACCAACTAAATAAGTTAGAGCAGAGCTCTCTAGCTCAGTCTTCATGCCATGTGATTCTCCAGGCATTGCTAGTCAAGCTGAGACATATTAGCCTTCCAACATGCCTTGTGCCTGCCTTGCAGTTTCCTGTCACCATGCCACGCCTGGTGCACCACCACCCATAATCAACAACTAACACTTCTTAACATGGGAGAGCAGTTTTTGTACTCCACATTCCTCCTACACTGCCAAGCTCCTCAGTCTCCATGGAGAGTGAACCGAGTTATTCTGTGATGGAGCCAGACCTCAGCCACTTGTATGTCTGACCTCTTTGTTTGGTCTCCACCCAAAGTTAATGATCATGTGATGATGATGGAGACATAAACTGACTTAAATTAGGAGCTTCATCTTATGAGTAATTTCTTATCGTAATGCTATTATTTATTCCATAATGTAAACCTGAAACATTTCAAAGTCCCTATTATGGGAGAAGGCAAAGGATATGGATCATAAGTGTTTGGCATTTAGTGCAGAGGACTAATGCTCTGAGCTGTTAATGAGTAACTTGCTGTGCGCAAGGTCCATGGTTTGATTTCTTTCATCTTCATTTGCCTATTGTGTGACTCTCAGGAAGTCACTTAACTGGACTGTGCCCTAAAAAGGGGCAATTTTTCCAGTGGGCTTACCAGTTGAATAAATAGGGGAAAAAAGTAAAAAAAAGCAAAAAAAAAAAAACTTACAGCATTTGCCGTACATATCAGTAGGAATTGGACAAAATCTAATTATAGCACTCTATTACAATGGTTCTTAATATGATTTAAAAGTTTATTTTGTGTATTATAAAAATGTAGAAAATGCTGGAAGGAATTTTGTATTACAGTTTAGCTGGGAATGCCTGAAAATCCCATAGGAAAGGTTAGAGGTTGTTAATGGAGATAGCAGAGCCTGTCCTACCCTGCCCAAATTGCTAGCATCATGACTTTCATTGTTTTTTTAGAAAATAGAAATGATAGGAAGGAAGGAAATAAAGAATGCAATAGCAATTGCAATATCATATTTACCATTTCTAATACAATTTCTATTTTAACAGAAAGTAGGCACTAGCTTAAAATGAAATAATGTTACAACAGTGGAAATGCAGATTGCACTGTGCAAATCCACGACTGTGTTTCAGCATGGCTGTGAAGTTATAGTTGGATTATACATGTTGTGTCTTTTGGCTTATCCCGGTTAGGGGTCGCCACAGCGGAACTCCTGTCCACTAATGTTTCGTAGTGGATTTTTACATGCCGAGTTACCAGCTCTGACGCACAACCTTCAATGAAGGCACGCCCATTCACACATGCCTCCACACAGAAGACGCTCTAGCTGAGAATCGAACGCAACAACGTCTTGCTGTGAGGCGACAACACTACCGCAGCACCACTACCACGGGTATAGTTGGATTATACATGCTATACAAAATAAAGTGTTTGATATTCTGATTATTGTTTATTTTATTAATTTGTTAACATGGTAAGTCTAGTATGTATAAGTGACTCCTTTCAGGGTCAGCCTGGGGGTACCGTCTAGTTAAGTGGCTTGCTCACAGTCAAACAATTTCTAAGTGGAAAATGATAAAGCTAAACCTAGACGTGCAGGATGGAACTCTGCCATTTCATAGCCAGAACATACCCACGGACAAACCATGTATAATGTGCTAGAATCATTGTCTATATATTTCTTGAACAAAAGTATAAATAGTATATAAATCTGTAAAATTATAAAATCAGCACAGTTATTAAGAGAAGAGGACTTGAAATGAACTTGACACGTTCTAGATCTGTAAAGTCATGTAAAGTATATTAATTTTTATGGAACTATATCATAAAATTTAAAAGTAAAAAAAATAAAAAAAAAACGTTTTACATACCTGGGGAAACAGGTAAAGACCTAGAATTCTTGACATGGCCACAGAAATTCTTGAAGGAGAGTCGCCAACAATACCCATAACAGATGGACCTTGATAGCAGCTGAAATTTGGAACTGACTCAGCTTTTCCTGTTAATAGCCAAATGTTGCCCTCCAGTGCTCGAGCCTCTGAACTGCAGGAATCATATGCCTTGTACCCTACCGTCACATTTGGCAAGAGTTGTGAACTTTGATTGATTTCTTCTATTGCAAAAACAAATGCTAATACATCACGATAGGACCTAAACTGAAAACTGGAAATCATATTGAAAATTCTGTAAGTACTCTCTAGTTATTGCTGTCACCTCATTAAACTGATCTTGTGTAATATGAATATTTTTAAGCAAATCATAGAATTTTAACCTATGTTTATCATGCCAGTACTTAGTTTTACTTTATATTTTTGCATATGCAATAAAAAGGTAATGTAAAGATTCTTAAGCTGCACATTGAGACATAATTTTTTGAAATGCATGGCATTCATGAATGTACACAATATAAATTGTCAGTTATCTTTCCAAGACATTAATAGCACATTTAAAATCATTGATAGTTTAAGAAATTAACATTTTCTTCATATTCAAATCAACAGTAATAATGCTGTATAATTATATTGTGTCTATGACTTCCCAACATGTACTGCCTAGGCTGTGCAACTGCAATGTATCCTTCATCTTACTTTACGGCAGGAACTTTGAAATGTTAGTTTAAATTATGCAATGAAATATCTAACAAACCAAAACAGTGCAGAGTTAGTAAAATATTCCCATGGTTGATGAGGAGCTGATATTCATAATTTTATCTCCATAAAGGCCCTTTGAAGCAATTTTATGGCAACAGAACAAATTAACAAATCTCTGTCAAAGAGAAGCTCCCATAAAAAAGATCATTAGATTTTAATGATTTATCTTCCAGATCCAGTATACATGTTAAAATATATAAAGGTCATATATAAGCACTGTATTTTGAAATAATCAATTTCTTTAAAATGAATTAGTTTTCGATTGCATAACAAAAATCCAGAGATATCTCAAACCATAAATGGGAGAAGTTGTGTTGAGAACAGAGGACCTATAGCATAACACTTTTGGTAACAAATTATTTTACCAAAAGCCAGAGTTTACTTCTGCCAAGGTTGTCTATCTCCTACCACAGTGAACTCACACAACACGATCTGTGACAGACTTCAACAGACAGTGAATTGTACACATCTTCACTCACTTCTGCAGTAAACCGTTCATTGAATGGGGTATTTATGAGATTCTCTCATACCAGAGAACATTATTTTACAACTGATTCAGTCATCAGGTGGCCATGAAGACAAATGAATGGACAAGCAAGTTACTACTCCATGCTATTAAAGAGTTTTATGCAACACACAAATTGACAAATCTGTTCCTTTCAGCCAGATCCCCAGTACTGCTCAGCAACCCCAGCAGGAGACAACCATTTTATATGCAGTCTGACTGGTCCATTAAAGAGCAGGCACAGTCAAAAATTAAAGAGTAACTATCTTTTTTTCTTCAGTACAAATGTTCTTGCAGCTCTTTAAGTCATTATCAAGATTTTCTGATTTCTTATACCCCAGAATGAACAATCAGAGGCTGCCATATTGATGTGATTTCATCTTTTAGTCAAGGTTATTGCCTCTGTCATATAGTGCTAACAGTCATAATGCAGTAGGATTACACGAATATTCACAGTCATTCTATCTCTGCAGAGCAGCAATGAAAGCAGTGTCATTTTGAATTTTTACTGACACGAACAAAAGCATCAATTTTTGATTTGAGATGCACTCTTGTTTTTGTAAGTTCTTATCTCTTATCCTCTTACAGAGCATTTAATGTAAATTTGAATACTTGACTTAAAAGAGTAGCATGTTGTTATTTTCTTTTTTTTTTTTTTGTTTCCCACTCAGGCATTTAACTCCAAGCAGAGGTGTAGAGCTGGTTGTGTATAACATAGCATGTAAGACTGATCCTGTAACAAGAACCACTTTTCTACCTAATTACTTCATTTTCTTAATGGTAGAAGGAAATAACGCATTATTTCAAAAAGTAATTTAAATGGTGTGCAGACAACCTGCAGAGAGAAAATAGAAGGTTGAAAACAATATTTAATGCACACTTTCCCAGTACTGTGGCACTCTTCATACTGGAGGAAAAGCACTTTGTCATGAAAACAATCTAAAATTTGTGTGGAGCTGTAGTTTAACTGGCATGTGATTTTTAAAATCAACAAAACCCAAAGCACAAGTACTTCATGGAGTGTTGGAATTACTCTCTGCAACTGGGAAAAAGACTTTTTAAGTGCATCCCTAGCAACAGACATGATCTTAACATCAAGTAGGGGTGCCCTTAACAAAACTTTGTTAAGGACACCCTAAGCACTGTTAAGATGGGGTAAAATGTTAGGGACTAATAGAAGTCAAGTCAGCAAAAGAACAGAGGCAGAAACGAAAATAGCTTTTAACAGCTATTAGATATTCACTCTGCTACACTTAAAACAGAAATTGTGACAGAACAAAGTATTTAATAGCTTTTAAGAGCTGTTTTCCTTCTGCCAGAGGAGCACTTTGTTTCAACCTGCTGTACCTCTCAATTGTCCCCGATTTTGCAAAATCTCCCTCATTTTGCAACATATTTTTACCCGGTACCTCATAAATCTTTTGATTTTTCTTGTAAATCGCAGGATTACAGTAAGTTAATAATGCCAGACATTAAAGTTTCATATTTCTTATTATTTAACAAATGCATTGTTGATGCAAAATCTGTTGTTTTATTAACCTTTTAAGTGGATTAGAATAATATTTAAAAACTGACCCTGATATTGATCCTTTGTTCACCTATTATTTTTGCATTTGTACAGAATTCCAAAGCAAAAAAAAAAAGACATGGGTGCTAAGATTCAGTTTTTGAACTTTGGTCTCAAGATGAATTTCTTGGCAGCCATGTCACAAACAAATAATAAGCTGGCTAGTACTGGAGGCCTAGTAACAATCCTCTATAAAAAACAGTCGCTACACTAGATGAGGGAAAAGCATTTAATAGGTGTGTGATGTGACTGGTACAATACATTACATAAACAAAACTGTGACTTCTCAACAAAGCAAGGCAAAACAAAACTCATCTTCACTATTTACCACTCATTGATAACAAAAGTGGAAAAATTAATTTTATGGAGGTACATAATAGAACCTAGATTACTATTATGATGAATAAAAAATAATTTAAATTAAGGGTCATACTCATAGTTGATGCAATTAGGCATAGCTAGAATTTGTACTGTCTACATCTAAGCAAGCTACGATGCAATTCTTAGACAGTAGCTACATTTAGGCACAACATTGTGAATCTGCCTAGGAAGAACTTATGCTAATGAGTCAGTAATTACATTAAATACCTTACATATTTTACTAAAAGGATACAGAGCCTAAACAACATGTCCTACATGGACTGATTCAAAGCCTTGTCACTATAGTCGGTATCCTACAGACTGCTAAGAGGTAACCTGTGTCTGACATGCAAGGCATCCTCTGACCCACTGCTGATGGAGTTACTACACTTCAGCAAGTCAAATGACATCTGAAATACTTGGTCTATGCATCTAAACCTCTTCTAAACATCAACAGGATGGTTTAGAGGAACAGGTATATTTCACAGAGGATACCGCTGCCCTGGACCAGACTTCCCATCCACATAAAACAAAATTCATCCCTGTCCATACTCAAGCATAACTTGGATCTATGGATGGAAATCAGAAAATGGACAGACGCAGTTCCTAAATGCTTCATCCCACATGTGGGTCCTTGCACATTATCTATGTATTATCCCAGTTATTCACATTAGCAGTAATATAATAATTATTAACCATGGGATGGGTAAAGGTCTCTAACCAAACAGGATAGGTTAATTAAAGCACAAAAAGAGAACCTGGCTAGGCTTAAAATGGCCCTCAATGGCAGCTAGCCTAGTTCTTAGCTATGAGCCCATGAACCTAATTAAGGAATGCTTGCAAATTCTATGACTATCTTAAGGAAATGTGGCACTGTTTCAGCATCTGTGCATACAAGCCTTATAAAAAGCAAAGTCACACCTTTGCTATCTACTTTGCAATCCATCGATATGCTCGTTGTAGTTGTGATCCAGGCTATATCCAGTATCAAGCTACTTAAGTTGTGGCTAAGCCACATATGCCCACTGGTGCCTGGTCATTCATTTTGATTTTACTAAGTGAAAAATTCTTGATAGATTTAGAATGAACAGGGATATATTATATATATTTAGTGAGTTACTATGGCCCATAGATGGCCCATAGATGAGGACTGGGGGATATGTGGTCTTCCTGTACCTGTGGATACCAGGACATGTATAGGCTTTACTATACTTGTTATGGAGGCCTTCCAGAAACAAACTGGGACAGGTTGGGTGTCTCATAAGCTTCTGCCTCATGGATACATCGACAGTTCCTCGACATGCTGTTGGCACATGCATAGTCTGATTCAGCAGTAGGCAACCTAGGCAGCTGCCTATGGCCAGGTGCTGTCTGGTTGGCCTGGCCAGACAGCATTAAATAAAATAAAAGGTTAACATTAATTTAAGAAACACACACACACACACACACACACACACACACACACACACACACACACACACACACACACTCACACACAAATACTGCCTGTTTTTCCCTCTTCCAGATCTTATTTCCTGCTCTACAGTGCCAGCTCCAGTTTCATTGGCTGATGCTATAAGCCAATATGACTGGAGCTGGCTCACAGAGCAAATTAGAGATTTCCAGGAATTGGTGAACATGATTTGAATATTCGGTACTGAAGTGAACAGGGGAGTTCACTTACAAGTGTCCACACAGTACTGAATAGAAAACTTCAATCTTATTTTATTTATTTATTATTTATTTAGTTAGATAGTTCTGTTGCAAAACTTACAACAACGTCTATGGTCTGCATCAGAAGAATTCAGAAATTTCAACATTTGATGCATTAACAGACTGCTACTGTATGAATTAGCTCACACCTGAATAAGTGACAATTTTTATCTTTTATTTGTAAGTGCTACAGTCCCAGTAGATCTTGTGTGTGTGTGTGTGTGTGTGTGTGTGTGTGTGTGTGTGTGTGTGCATGCTTGTGTGCGCGTGTGCACATATACGTGCACGCACGTGTGTGTGTGTAAGCTGCAATGTGAATGACTTAAAATAGATGCTTTGTATGTATGTATGTGTGTGTGCGCGTGTGTGTGTGTGTGTGTCTGTCTGTGCACATGCGTGCGTGCACACACGTGTGCTTACATGTGTATCACAGACCAAAAGTAGTAGTAAATCTACTGAGCTTTCATTCTTTCAGACCCTGTTGAAAGGCCATCCCATTCAGTTCTACAATCTGCATGAGAAGAACATCATTTCTAATGTTTGCATCTCACACTTGCTCTTTCACACATATTTGCATAACCACTTTTTATGAATTTTTCTTACAAGGTATATAGCTTTATCAAGAAGAAATTAACTTTGGGGATAGGTGAACTGTAACACTGGTGTGTTGTTATTCTTTTTTCCCCAAGATATATAATTTATGTATTTATTTGTGTGGGTATGTATGTATGTATGTGTATTTGTGCATCTGTTGTGTGTGTATATATATATATATATATATATATATATATATATATATATATATATATATATACATATGTGTGTGTGTGTGTGTGTGTGTGTGTGTGTGTGTGTGTGTGTGTGTGTGTGTGTGTGTGTCTGTGGGAATATGTATGTCTCAGAAGTTTTAAAAAGTGTTGCGTTCATAAAAGTAGCGTAGTTGTCTGTCCCGTAACTATGTTCAAGTCCTTATTGTGTTGTCCCAGTGCTTGTTTATTTGTTTTTAGAGAGATTTTTTTTTTGCTTGCAAAATCAGATCTTTGCTTCTTTTAAAGTATTTTGGTAATGTTAGGAAACATCTTTTATAGTTAATTGCTTTTCCTGTTGTACTCTTCATGAGAAAGTAACACATAACTGCAAAATTTGCAAAAAATAAAAATTATAGGATGCTCTTTAACTTCATTGTTTACTCAGTTTTCTTTATAACCAAAACCATACAATAATATAGAAGCTGCTAAGCAAAGATTTACATACAACTGCAAATCATTTATGAGTAACTCAAACAACTTACCTCTTTAGATGAGCTACATCTTATTTAAATTATGGTGTCACTACTGCATCGTTATATGTAAATTTTCAATGTGAGGTGTTCCATCTATAAGAACTAGTTGAGAAGTTGACTTTTTAAGAAGAAAGAAACTACTTCTGTTGTATTTAACATGGAAACACCATAGTTTATAAATTAGTTTAAGTAGTGAGGCATTGTGGGTTTAGTCTTTCATGATGTCATGACAGGATTTTCACTTCTAATAAAAACTTTCAGAGGTCATCCCTACCAACAAAATAAAATGAAAAAACAACACACCTTTTGCTTCAAAAACTATATAATTCAGTATTGTATATTGTAAGTAGGTTATATATCCAACTCTAAAGATGTGATGCTTAACCTTGTTTTAGAACATGACCAATGCACTCTAATGGCTAACTTTTGTAGTTATGAGTGAAAACAAGCATTAAATTGCTTAAAGCACCAGAGAAGAAGTATTAATTAATTTGTCACTAATAGTTTGCAAGGCAATCAAGCTTGCAGTTACTGAAACTGCATGTGTTGCCATTTACCTTGGGAGGCCAGGAACGATCTGTGGCTTTGGCAATGTTATTCTTGCAATGCGATGCATTTAGAGTGTCATCATTCTTATTCTTGCAAGGCATCACAGTGTTCAGACAATACTATGCCCTACCTTTTTAGCAGCCCACCTTTCAAGGATAACACAGGAGTACTCTCTGTTTAAGGGACTTGCTCAGAATCAAATAGTAGGCAAATAGAGATAGAAAGAGTATACCTGACTTCAGGAAGCACGTCTATTAAAGCTTGGAGCCTTAATCCTCTGCACTACCTGCCATACCTTTTGTTAGTTCTTCATTTTTAGATATGTTACTGAGGATTTCAGTCATTAGAGATGATAGTTCATTTTGTTTAGAAAATGTATGGTTGACGCATAACCTGTTTCTCTGCTATGAAGTAGCAAAAAAAGAGTCAATGTTCCTAATATTGTCATCTGACAGCAAGATAGGCCAATTTCTTCTGACAATATCACAGACCATCCATAATCCCTGCTAGAAGTCAACATTAATCTGGAGGTAGAGGTGCCACTATAGGCAGTATTATTTGGTACAGAAGGTCTATTCACAGATTGAAGTGCCTTTCCAAAATAAGGTCAACCTTTCATTTTCCTCAGTCTGCTAACTTCAGAGCGGGCTGTCTCTATCACCTTGGGGTGATAACCTCTATCTAAGAACTATTTACCCAAGCTCTCAGTTGCTTCCAGAAATTCAGTGTCACTAGTATGCAAACTAGAAATCCTAAGAAACTGTCCCTTAAGGACATTATTATAAACATGGGATGGATGCATACTCATTATATGCAGTAAAGTGTTTTTCCTACAATTCTTCCTATATAAGGAAGTATCCACCTACCCATCCTCCCTAAAGAGCAAACAAACATCAAGGAAATGTATGCACTGCCTGGAGAAATTCACAGTAAATTTAAAATAAGACGTACTTTCAAGTTACGCAACAAAATCGTAAACAAATCAATAGGGCCATTCCATAACATAAAAACATCATTAACAAAATGTTTATAAAATATAACATACTTAAAAAATCGATTATTAGAACAATCCATCACATATTCCACCTCCCAACTAGCCATGATTAAATTGCTGTAGCTTTTCCAAATTGAGTACATCATTAAAAATAAAAACATTTTTAGTAAAGGATAAGACCCAATAAAGTACAAATAAGGTTAATCTCTCCATTGTCATAGTCAGTGGTAGTCCTTAAAAAGTTCCTGATGGACTTGATACCTAGTTCATTCAGAATAATAGTAAACAAGGTATATATATCTGAAGTAACAATACGCAAATCATTGGTCCTTTCCAGAGTGTCAAAGCATTGAACAAGTGTCCATAAAAAATTCTCTGTATCCTTAAGACCTGAAGGAGCCTTCACAACAACAGGTTTTAACATGGTCTTTACATAAACCGACAAAGACTCAGTGAGCCAACCAAGACTACAGTGGGTCACATTGGAGGGTCATTTAACTGTTTGTGGACTTTGGGTAGACCATGAATTATAGGAATCAATGGATCTGATACAGTCAAAATACACAAAAACCTCTTTGGTAAAGGCTCTCAGCATAAACAGCTCATACAAACAGTCATCCATGTACTTGATCATCTTATTAAAATAAAATTTAGTAATTCTGGAAAATGTGTGCACATTACTAAGCATCAACTCCATTTTCCAATAGTATACATCTGTATCAAAAAACACAATTGCCCTCCTTATCAGCGGGAAGCATAAAGATGTTAGGATTGTCCGTAATTCCATCAAAGCTAGCCATTTTCTTTCAGTTAAGTTATAAAACTTCTATTTGCGATTGGAATTAAATTCAACACATCATTTTCACAAACTTTATGGAAGGCTTCAACAAATGGGTGAGGCAGTGGTAAAAAATTTCTGAGTTCTCTAAAACCACGAACATCATTCGCATCAGTAGATGGGAAAACAGTTTGAGCATTATGTTCCTCGCAAAGAGTTTAAGACTCAGAATAACGTCACTCACCTCCAAATGTCTCACTGGTATAAACAATAATACTTTAACATAGATATATGCTGCTCTGTTAAGTGAAATGAAGACAAATTGATCACTAGGTTTTCTAATTCCATGCTGCCAAGCTCTTCACCTGGGGATTCCATTCCGTTGATAACTCCCACCTCTTCCATCCATGACTCAACGAATGCCCCCCTCTGGCCGTTGATGGAAGTTTCACTATCACTGGCAGCTCCAGAAAAGCCTGTGTAGAGTTAGAAGTTAATTTAGCACCTCCCTCTGGGTTAATGACTGAAATAACTGTTCATTGTCAGTCATCAATAGCCAGTTCCAATTTGTCTTCATTTCACTTGTCAGAACAGCATATATCTGTGTGCGTCTGGACAGTGACTTCCCAGTAGGTACTAAGGATTTTCATACTCAAATGAGTTTTGTAAATTATTTGAAACACGTCCCTTATGAATACTGTTGGTTATGCTGTGTGGTGCATGGGGAATTGCCACTGAATATCAAAATTTTTTTCTGTTCCTCAAAACAAACTTCTTGCTTCAGAAAGCTAATCTAGTACAGAACTGAGGGTTATGTGACAACAGTGCTAGTTTTGCTGGCAGGATAGCATATTAAGATATGTATAGGACTATTAGGAGAGGTCTCCATGTAGCAGTGACCACAATATTTTGTGCTATGTATTTTTATTTTAATTTGTGTCATCAATGTAATGAAGAATTATGCATGAATACCCATGTCTGCACAGTGACTATTGGGTGACTGCTGACTTTTAGCTGGCTCAACCACCATTCTGTGCTAGTACCACAAACGAGCACCATACCCCCTCAGCTCCTCAAGTAGCAAATGGTTTATTGCACTTAGGTTTATGATCACACCTACTCCAGCTCTTGCATTGAAGACAAAAAAAAAAAAGATTGCAACATTGTAGCTTATTACAGTTAGATACACACACCCTCAGTACTTCCACTGAAGAGTTAAAAAAAAAAACACTTTATTGTAAAAGGCCGATCACCACATTGTAGCAATTGCTACAGTTCAGACAATACATGGAGTGCTGCAGCATTCAGGTTTGACCACAAATACTATACTGGCTTTTAAAAGCCATTACTACATTAAAGAGAGATCTGGAGTGGCTGATCGCATGCCCCCAACACTTTGTGCCCTAACAACACTACTGTCCCTTAGGATAGTGTTGATGATCATCCCACAGATCATGAACAAATGCTGGCAGGTGAGTTGTGTTACTGCAATACTGGTATCTATTGGATACAGAGGAACTTCTAGACTTTGATGGACAGTACAGCAGGACCTAGAGCATGACTAAGAGTTTCTACCACATATTGTGGAAGGTTGACAAGGTCTTTCTATTTTCTTTTTTGTTGCATCCCCTAGAGATGCCAGTAGGTCCAGCCTACTCATCTTCCATACATCATCATCATCAACCCCCATATTTTTCCACCATTTTCTATATGGAGTTGGATTGTTACATCAACTCTCACCTTCTCTCTTGCTTCAGTGCCACTCTCTTACCTTCTTTAATAGTCAAACTTGTCTTTTGCAGGATTTCTGTCACACAATTCATCCATCTCTTTGCTGGAAACTCTCATTTCCTCTTGTTTTCTTCATGTCTGTCCCAAATCTTTTTCTTCAGACTGCCTTCTACTTTCTTGCAGGTGTGCCTGAACCCTGTAATCTGTTGTCTTTAACCTTCGCTGCAACTGGAACTACTTGGGCTTCTCCTCTAATGTCCTTATTTCTTCATCTGTCCCACAGTGTGCATCCTACCACCTACCTCATGTACTTCATCTCCATAACCTCTAGCTTCTTCAGCTGTTTTGCCTTTACAGACCAGGTTTCTGTACCACACAGTAGTCCAAACAACTTAAACAAATGAGTTGTCATTTTGTGAGTGCAGTTCAGTAACAAAGTACCATAAGTTGTCCCTGTCATTGAGCCTCCTTTCATCATCCTAACTGGCTGGGTAAAAATCCAATGATTTATTTATTCCTCTAAAGAATGAAAAGGAAATTATCCTTCCATCTGGCTTTATATATACTGACCAGGATTCATAGAGATGCACTGCACTTACGTGCAATGTTTGTGCAGCTAAGCAGTATTAAATGCAAACAAGAGGAGGCACTGAATATCTAAATGAAAACATGTAGTATATATGTACATAGTACATACTCATACACCTCTCACAACAAATACACCCCAATGCACAACCCACTTAAGCTATCACCTCCACCACACAAACAAAAAGCATCCCTAATGGAGCTAGCAGAAGGTGACATATACAGGCACTACAGGGGAGTGTTTAGGATGAGGTGAAGAGGAGGGAAACTTTTTGGAGGAGATAGGGAAGATTTTTCTTTTTTTTTTAATTTGCAGACAAGAGAAAGAGGAAGGGAAAAGGGAGAGGAAAAGTATAGAAATGAAAGGGGGAGATGTAAGGGTGCAGGTGTACAAACACAAATGCAGTACAGCACAACACAAACAAAAAGGCACAGGATAAGATGAGGAGATGTGGGATGAACAGGGATAAACAGAGGGAAAACAAATGATGATAGTGAAAACTGGACACTGCACAGGGGCAGGATACAGAAAGAATGGAACACACATGGATGGAGATAGGCCCAGAGTTATATTTCAGGGATACAACCCCACATAAAGGACAGGGTGGTCAGTAGAAGTGGCCCCTGGTGGCTTGATGGTAGAAGATGGATTGTTGAGCGAGTCTGCTATTCACTGCAAGATGATCTGCATGTGTACCATACATCTATCCATTACAACACTGTAAACCCCCACAAAGTACTCGCGCTGTTGTTGAGCCACCCAGGCAATGGAGATGGTCTATCTGCCAAAGAAGAGCCAACATCCTACCTTGATGAGGTATTATTAACCTCATTGCCCTCATGAAGCTCAGACACATCCATATCAAGGACAAGAGTCAGTGAAGGTGCCTGCAGCCTGCAGAGTAAATCTATTAACTAGACCTGCAGAAAGGAGACACAATGGCAAAGTAGTCAGAAGTGAAAATCCTGACATTGGAATGAAGATTAAGGCATGTCATCCCTGTTGTGAGGAACTAAGTGTTTCTGGCTACAATCCTCTTCTGCCTCCTGTAGAAGGTGCCACACTTTGTATCTTGTTCTGCTTGTGGACAAAGAGAAATGGAACATCATATTACAAAAAGCTAACAAAAGAGATATGTTTGCTGGCATGTGTGTCATGCTTGTAGATGGCACTGGTAAGAGAATAGGCTGCTGTAGCAGGACAGCCTGTCCCTGTGCATGCTTTCCACCTGAATACCACTGTTATACTTTCTCCAAGGTATGTGTTGTCCTCTATCAGTGAATACAGCTGTCACATGGCTGTGTATCTGGCTTCTCATGCTTGAGTAGGGCCATATCCACAGTGGGTACCTTGGACATAACTGTTGGCACATTTCCCTGCTGCATGCATGCAGTCCCATATCTATCCCTACAGCTGTCATGTGGCATAGCCCACTATTGTCCATTTGATTACTGCACATTCTGTGCAAGTTATTCCTTGTCTGTTGCTGTTGGTCTACCAGTCCCAATAGTGTACATCCTTATGCGTCTGTGCCATAAGTTTACAGGTAACTGAATCATGTGTTTATAGGTGTGTGCATGCCCAGAGGATGAGGTATATGGCAATGACCAAACAATTTCAACCATGCATAAAATTATGTCCATCTCAAAGCAGTTAGGACACATGGATGGTACCCACTGAGGAAACAGCCTTTATGTGACTGGATGTGGTAGACAGTGGTCCATTGCATAACTGCCATGAGTTATGCAATTGTACATTACATCTTGTCATAACTGTGAGACTTACATGCTATATCATATCAAGGCAAAGGCATTCTCCACTAACAGAGTGATTAGTCATAGGAGTTCACCCATAAGCAGCAGAGTGACAGAACCAGAAAGTTTTTCCCATTCTGCCTATCCAGACCTCTTTGAATCTATCAAGATTCAACCCTTTACCCTATCCTGGACGACTTTAACTACCCAAACATAGATTGGAAGAACTACTCATGCCAGAACACAAATGCCCAGAGATTCCTCAATTTTGTCAATGCAAACACCTTGGAACAGCTAGTCGATACCCCTACAGGAGGTGATAATATCTTGGACTCGGTATTGACCAACATGAGTAACCACTGCAACATCCCTACAGTATCATTCTCCCTGGTAAGATCCAACCATAAAGTGGTAACTTTTGAAGTCACCATCTCCCCCAACCCCCCTCCCCCCAGCTAAGGTCAAACAAAAACATTTCTCCAAAGCTAATTACAGCCTCCTGAGGGATGGTTTAAACAGCTTCACAGCCCCACCCCCTCTGTAGGAACTGGTACCAATGTCCAAATCTACACCAAAATACTATATGAGCATTTATATAGATGCATGGAATCAGGAATACCCGACAGGACAAAATCATCCTCTGCAAAGAAGAGTAAACCTGTCAGGTGGACATCTGCAATAAATAAACTCTATAACAAAAGGAAAAAAATGCTGTTCAGGACCAAGAAGGAGCAGCTGCCCAATTGGAAGCAATCTCTCCTTAGTCTGAACAAGCAAATAAGAGCACTAGTGAAATCCTCCAAAGCAAACTTTGAGTCCAAATTGGCTACGTCTACTAGAGACAATCATAAGGCTTTCTTCACATATGTCTGCAGTCTCAACGGAAGCACCCAGATCTGTTCAGAACTGGTGGTCAAGGACACCATATACATAAATGCCGTAGATATAGCCAACCTGCTGGCAGACAGGTTCAGTGGAAACTTCACCCCTCTGTCCTCCCATCAGTAAATCAGAACATCCCCAGTACATGCCCCCCTCCCCTTATCTCTAGGGAGAAAGTCATCACTGCCATTTCAAAGGCAAAAAATACAGCTTCCATGGTTCATAGGTTCATAGGTAGGTACTAGGCTATCGGCCCTGGGGTCTATATAAGCCCAGCCAAAAAGGTACCCTGGCTTTTGCCACCCAGGAAAATTATTTTCCTGTGCCACTGTCAAGCAGAGCTACAGAGGTGATCCCCAGGGTGAATTTCCTATTTCCCATCCAATCATCAAGATTTTTCTTGAAGAGTGCTAATGAGGAGCTTTGTTTGATATAGCTAGGTAGTTTATTCCAGAGTAGTCTCTGGGACAGGAATCTAACCCTCTGGCATGTTCTGTTTAATGTGGTGACAAGGTTTAGGTCCCTAGAGCGTGTATCTCGGAGGGATTGGGATTTCTTTAAGTGGAGCATGTCCAACAGCTCTGGGTTTGACATAGCTTTGTATGTTAGGCAGAGATCACCTCTGAGTAGGCGATATGCAACGGAGTAAAGCTGGAGTTTTTTGAGATGGTCTGCGTAGTGCATCTGTTTGAGGCTGGTAATCTTCTTTGTGAGGTATTTCTGCGGCCTTTCCAGTTGTTGTAGATGTCTTGTGAGGTACATATCAAAAGAGGCATTTTTCTCTATAATGGGTCTAATGAGTGATGAGTAGAGGGGAACAATGACCTCTTTTTTTCTGGATGAGAAACCTTTTGTGATGAGGTGTGCCACGTAGGATTTCCTGACTACTGTGGCAATGTGATTATAAAAGGAGATACTACTGTCCACCTGTGTCCCAAGGTCTCTTATCACACTTTCAGTGTTAAGTATACTACCACCTATGTTGTAGTTCATGGGTACAGAGTTTTTACCAAAGGGGATGACAATGCACTTTTTGGCATTGAGCTTGAGGCCATGGCTTTGACACCAGGCATCTGTCTCAGTGAGGCCCTTTTGTAGGATGTCCACATCATTAGGAGTTTTGATTATGGCTCCTAGTTTGCAGTCATCTGCAAACTTCATTAGCCAAAGACCTTCTGTGTTAGCCTGTACTCCAGAGAAGTAGATACCAAAAAGGAGAGGACCCAGGACTGAACCCTGTGGTACTCCACTTGTCACTGGTCTGAAGTCGGATTTGGAGTCTGCTACTTTCACAGTGTGGGTTCTGTCAGTGAGCCAGTTGGCAACCCATCTTGTGACATAGGGATTTATACCTAGTTTAGTGAGTTTATCTATAATTCCAGAGTGGAGGATGGTGTCAAAAGCCTTGGCAAGATCTAGATAGGCTGCGTGAACCACCTTTCCTTGTCTACGGCTTTGGTGACTGCTTCAAAGAAGTCTATCAGGGTTAGGAGACATGATCTACATTTTACAAACCCGAACTGCATGGGATCCAGAGTTTGGAGATTACCAATATCTTTGTTTATAAGTTCCATGATGATACGTTCCATGACCTTGCAGACCAGGCTCATCAGGCTAATGGGGCGGTAGTTCCCGGGGTCTGTGGTGGCTCCCCCCTTGTGGAGTGGGATAACCATTGCTGTGCGCCATTCAGCAGGCACAAAGCCTGAGGTGAGGCTATGACTGAACATGGTACTTAGGTGGGGTGCCAGTTCATTCTGTAGTTCTTGTAGAACGCAACCAGGGATGTTGTCTGGTCCCATGGATGCTGTGTTCTTGGCTTTGGAGAGTGTGGTTTTTACAGGAACTTTGCATTCTTCCGGTATAGAGATGGGCTCTTTAGGGGGTGAGAGGGGGGTAAAGTTAGCACTGAACCTATCTGCCAGGATGTTGGCAATATCAGTTGGGTCTGTATACTTAGTGCCATTGTGCTGTAACTCAAAGCAGATCTGAGTGTTGCCATTGAGATTCTTGACATAGATATAGAATGCTTTGTGGTTGTCTTTAGAATCAGTGGTGATATTGTTTTCATAACTAGTTTTGGAGGATTTTATCTGGGATTGCAGCTTCTTACTGGGGCTGACCAGGGAGCTCCTCCACTCGTGGGATTTTACTCTCTTTTGCAAGAGTTTCTTCCTTCTGTTTGTTTATGGCAGGGGACCACCAGATTGGCTTCCTTTTTTTGGAGAATAGCATCTTGGTTCTGTTTGGGATAGCACGATCCATGCACTCATGTAAGTGCTTATAAAGTGCAATTGTGTAGGATTCAGTAGTCGTAACTGTATTGTCCATCTGCATGGGTGTCATGAAGTTCACCACTTCTGTCTTTAGAAGCATGAAGTTGGCTTTGGAGAAATTTTTTACCATGGTTTCCTTAATGGGGGGTGGAGGCAGGATGTGGATATCTAGGGTAATTAGCTTATGGTTGGAGCTGACCAAGGAGGCGTTGACTTCAGGTGTGGAACACCGGTCACTCATATTGGTAATGATTAGATCCAGGATATTGTTGCCCCTGGTGGGGGTGTGGATAAGTTGATCCAGGGCATTGGAGTTTATGAATTCCAGAAAGCATTGAGTGAAGGAGTTGGTACATGAGTAGTTTTCCCAGTTAATGGTGGGGTAGTTGAATTCGCCCATTATTAGGGTGTTTGGTTGAACCCTAATATTTTCCAGTACATCAAGAAAAGAGGAGTGGAAATCCTGAGGCATGGTGGGTGATCTGTAGCAAGCTACAATTTGGATTGCAGTTTTGCCCAGAGTTAGTTGCACTTGGATAACCTCGGCTGCATTATGCTGAGCAACTAGCCTGGAGGTGTGTATATCCTTAATGAATATGGACACACCTCCGCCTTTGGTTTTCTGATCCAGGTTACATGGCCGAAAAGTGTGGTATAAGTTATAGCCTGGTAGTGCAGAGGTGCTCTCTGGAGCCTTGAACCCGGTTTCAGTCACTGCACAGATATCAATGTTCTCCATTTTAAGGAGTGCCTCGAGTGAGTGCATTTTGAGATTTAGACTTCTATCATTGAGTAGCATCACCCTCAGTTTTTGCTTGCCTCTTCCTGTTACAGTGGTGAATTTGTCATTTGAACCTTGCCTAAAAAAGGCACTATAGGGGCGGCAAGAACCTTAGCCAGTATCCAGAATCCCAAGGGTGACAGGTTCAGGCCATCTCTGGCAAAGCATCGTGGTCTGTCGACCATGTCATCCCAGGCAGACAGATACTGGATCCCTTTAGAATGGCACCAGAATCTTAGCCAATTGTTGAAGTCAATCATTTTGTCCTTGTACTGCAGCATCATTCTGGGTGATGTCAGAATGCTACTCAGGGCTAGGGTCATACCTGCCTGGGATACAAGATTGGAGAGCTCTTCCATGTCTCTTTTCATGTAGTCCAGGGAGGTATGTCTCAGGTCGTTCACACCAACATGGACAATGACAGAGTCATATTTGTACTTGTTGTGGAGTGACCTGAGTGCGTGGGTTATGTGGTGGATCCTGGCACCAGACAGGCAGCTGACAGTAACCTTCTCCTTGTTTAGCCTGGTGAGTGGGACATCAGTGTGCCTGACTATAGAGTTGCCTACGACTAGTGTGTTGGGTACGTTGTTTTGCCTTATTGGCTGTGGTTGAGTGGCACACTGAGTCTGCGAGCTATGTGTCATTTGGGTTGTGTTGGGGAGTGGCGGTTGCTTGCATTTCTGCTTTGGAGGTCTCTGTTGCTTGAGCAGATTATTATTGAGAGCCTCTGTGAATGTTTTTGCATTTCTATGTGTGGATTTTGGTGGTGTAGATTTAGTGAGACTATGTGATGAGTGTGGTGTGGTGCAAGTGTTTACCTTCTCCTTGACTGTCAAGTTCAGTCTTGATTGGAGAGAGCTTTGCCTCCAGTTTGGCTAGATAAGTGCATCTCTTACAGGTTGTAGTGTTGGGTGGTAGGAAGAGAGGGTTGTCTGTGTACATGAGGCATTTTCTACATTGCCCCAAGATGCCCAGATTCATCAGATAGACAGGAGAGAACACTGGGAGCTGACCCTTGGACATGCCTGAATAAAAAAATTATTTTCCTCTAGATAAGTGAGGAAAGTGAGTACAAGAGCTGTTTTTCTCTAAGCAAGTGAAGAAAGTACCAAAACTGTTTTCCTCTAGGTAGTGAGGAAGGTTGAGTGCTGTAGTAATTAGTAGGTTATTTAGTGCTTACAGGTTCTGAACAAGTGCTGATCACGAATAAGCAAATTCAAGTGCTAAAAGTAAGAATCTGTATCTGGACAAAAGTAGTTACAGGAAAGGGGGGAAACAAGTGCAAATGGGGCTTTTTAATCAGAAAGTTGAGAGAGATTGAAAAACTGCCCAAACGGCCAATAACTACAATTTCTGGGCCAGAACCACTCATTGTGTGGTAGATAGGTTACCTAGTGCTTACCACTCCCACTGATAAGCTAGAAGGCTTCCCTCCAACACAGAAAGCGTGGGGGGGGGGGGTCAGAAGCTTACATACAGTACTGGATACAGCAAATCTGAATCTGGACTGCCCAATAACATCCCAGGCAGCATCCTACATGAATTCAGGCAGGAACTTACAGCACCATTATGCACCCTATTCAACCAAAGCCTGAGTACTGACTTCATACTGGCTGAGTGGAGGACAGCCACTGTAATCCCTTTGCAAAAGGGTGGAGAATCCACTAATCTGGGAAATTATAGACCCATCAGCCTAACTAGCTTGATCTGCAAGGCCATGGAATGGATTATCATGGACCTCATTAACAAGAACATTGGCAACCTCTAAACACTCGATCATACACAGTTTGGCTTCATCAAGGGGAGGTCATGTCTGTTAAATTTGGTCAACTTCTTTGAGACAGTCACCAAAGCCATGGATGAGTGGAAGACAGTGAGCACCACCTACCTTGATCTGGCCAAAGCCTTCGACACTATTCCCCACTCAGGCATAATAGATAAACTCTCTCATTTAGGTATCAATCCGTATGTTACCAGATGGGTAGTAAACTGGCTCACTGACAGAACCCATGTACTCAAAATAGAGGAAGCCACCTCAAGCAGTAGAACCATAATGAGTGGCATACCCCAGGTATCAGTCTTGAGGCCTCTGTTATTTGGGATATACTTTTATGAGGTGCAGGCCAAAACCAGTGGGCTATGGCTAACCACATTTGCAGATGACTGCAAGCTGGGTGCTGTCATAAATTCCCCTAGTGATGTGGACTTCCTCCAAAAGGGTCTCACCCAAACAAATGACTGGTGCCAGAAACATGGCCTCAAGCTGAATCCCAAAATATGCATCATCATCCCCTTCGGGGAGAGTGATGTCCCCACAAATTATCACATTAATATACCAAGGGCATCCATGGAAGTTAAAATTTAAGTTTTTATGAAAGATCTGAACTTCTACAGCATCTATTACAGATATCTAAGAGGAGATCTTATTCAGGTATATGGTACTTAGAGATAACTACATCTGGGAATGTTTGGGCTTATCAAAAAGAACTAGAGAATCATCAGATAACCTACATAAAAGATTCTACAGAAATGAGAAGTGTACTAACTGGTTCTCTGACAGAGTAGCTGATGCATGGAACAGGCTACCAAATTACATTAAAGCAAGTACTAGTTTAGATATTTTTAAGAACAGCCTAGACACGTATTATGGGAACAAGTGTTTTAGTATATTGGCAAGCTAGAAGGGCATTAATGCCCTTGCTTGAAATATTTGTATGTATGTATGCATGTATGCATTAATAACAATGTCCTAAGCACCCAATCACTCGTGAGGGTTTGGGCACCCAGGTTGATAGCAACCTGACTTTGACCACCATGTTGCTTCCATTGTATGGAAAGCTTTCTACATAGCCCACCTCATAAGTAAGGGTATCTCATCAAGGGACAAGAAGGTCATAACATCCTTGTGTTCTTCCCATATAAGGCCCATTATTGAGTACAATGCCCACAGAGTTCCTCATCTGGAGACTACAGGGCCTCAAGCATTTACCATACCCAGATAGGCTAAAAGCCCTGTCACTCTACTCAGTTTTATACAGACTCCTCAGAGGTGACCTCAGTCTGGTGTACAAAGCAATTTCAGACCCCACCTTGATGGGACTGCTGAATATCCGCAAGTCAAGCTCCACTAAAGTATCCCACAAGCACAACCTCAACCTGATCTGTGGCATCAATGGGACTTGTTAGCAGGATAGATTTGTCTCCCAGAGACTCCCCCATCTGTGGAAAATACTCCCTCTCCACATCAAGTAGAGTACCTCATTATCCCTTTTTAAGTGCAACCTGGATAACTGGATGGGAAAACAGAAAATACACCCCTGGGATTCCAGCTATGTCACTGAGCAGAGGTATTGGGTACTGACTTGTCTAAACATAGGCTAAACTCTTGGCTAGGCTTATAAGGGCCTCAGGGCCAATAGTCTAGTAACTTCCTGTGATCCTATGATCCTATATGGAAAGACTCACCTACAAGTACGTCACTAGATGATGCAGGTATGCACTTCTTACACCATATTACTATACAGTTACATTGCTCAGAGATACTGTAAACTGACCTCAGCAGCTGTTGACTATGTACTGTTTTAGGTACATTAGTATCCAGCCATGTCCAGACAGCAACAAGATTGCTCATCATTTCTCTGGAGGAAGCATTCCCCATGGCTCCCACAACCAGCTATACTCCATCTATAGCTATAATAGCAGATTTACACACTGCATCCAAAGTGCATATAGCTACAATTTTAAAATTTTACAACCTTATAGGTCTGTCCCCTGCTGTCATGTGTACAGGTTACCCCTGAAATGAAGTGGCACTCAGGATCACTCAACAGATGTGCTGTAGCAGTTTAACTATAACATGTTGTGCACCATCCCATCAAGCTTCAGTACCTTGGATTGATAACCTTGACTCCTGGCATAATCAGGTTAGACAACATTGCATGAAGGGACCTGTACCCCTCATGCCCATACTATTGGAAATACTTGACATTTAATGAGGAGCAACATTGTGGGACTAATGATGCCATGTTTCCTGTCTTCATCCCAAGATACTGTAGCAAATGGGATGGAGCATGACTTCTAAAAGGTAAACTGGCTCTGGTATTCTTCCTTATGAGACCATTCAATACTGAATCCCATGTCCTCACCTATGCCATGTAAAACAGCAACGAGGTCTGTGTTGAACTGGGCTGAAGTGGAGTGTGCCTGGAGTCATCATTTGGATGATTAAACAAGGTCCCATCTGCTTGAGCTGGTAGTAGCTGAGGTGGATGTAAAAGATCCCACAGCACCTAGTGAAAAGTGTAGGGGAAGTTTCCCAATGCCATGGCTACATTTTCCCTAGTAATATAAATACCACCTCAGGTCTCCCCTGAAAAGAAGCCGCTAGCCTAGGTGGACTAATCCAGTCAACAAAGGGATAAATAAAAAAAATTGTACTACAGCTTTTAACCTTCAAAATCTACACATTCCAACATGGACCTCATTACTAACACACACACTGCCATGTCCACCTCGATGTGGAAGGCTAGCAGTACCACCATCAGTAGCCTAAGTGGCAGTGTTGGCTAAGATCAGGAGGAATGGAACATACTTGGAGTCCATCCCTGGATACACAGGCCTCGTCTGCATCTAAGTTTGTATCACACTCCACCATCCCTTATCATGGAAGACCAAAACTCTCACCTTCCATTAGCAGCACAGCTCATGTGTGGACCTTGTCCATGTCACCATCCTTGTCAGAAGAAACCACAATTGCAACAAGCCAGCATAGTGGCCAAGAGCACAGTTATATAGTGGCAACACAAACACATCACAGGAAGAATCTGTGTATGACACGGAATACACTTCACCTCAAGGTGACTGTCTCTGCATTAGTCCATGGTTGCATAGTGAGATTGTCACCATTTAACAGGAGGAAATAGTAGGCAGCCCACAAAATACCAACAATCTCAAGAGCCCCCATCTCTTGTAAAATGCCTTTGCTATTGTTTGTGTGTGTGTGTGTGTGTGTGTGTGTGTGTGTGTGTGTGTGTGTGTGTGTGTGTGTGTGTGTGTGTGTGTGTGTGTGTGTGTGTGTGTGCGTGTGCGTGCGTGCGTGTGTGTGTGTATATATATATATATATATATATATATATATATATATATATATATATACATGTGTGTGTTTTAGGCATACAAGCATCAGTGTGTCCCTAGCTAATAATCCTCATGATGACAACTGTGACTCGACAACTGTGACTCACTCTGCCTTTTTTCCTCATCCATGGTAAATGTGGAAATCTCTGATGCCATGTCTCTCAACTGTCTAGATTTTTGCAGACTTTCCAGATTTTTGGCTCATACTTTTGGTCTGTTCCTCATAAAATTTGTGGTTTTCTGGAAAATCACTGTGATGATCTGAGGATTGAAGTCACTAAATAATGACATACATTTGAGTTTTAGACTTCAAATCCTTCAGAAAACGTATATTAACACAATCCCTGTTACTCTAGCAACTTTCTAAGTTTATAAGAGCAGTATTTAAAATATGTCCCTATTTCTGGGCCTTTGTCCCCCCATTTTGTCAGGCTTTGTCCAGATTTCTTGAACTAAGAGGTTGAGAGGTATGATGCACAGTGTGGTTTTACCATGTATTGAATTCAACAGTACAGCAGGAAATGAAGAGTCAGCAATGCCCT